>NC_066580.1:412603593-412903593 GCF_024323335.1 Lathyrus oleraceus | reverse complement strand
ACTAAATGGAGATAAACTTAAGATAAAGAAGACAACAATTATTATACCAAAGTTTCTGAACAGTTACAGGTGCAAGTAAGAACAAAAGCTACTATATGAAAGCAAGCAATAAGAGAAAAATAGCAAGTAATGGATGATCCTAATTGTCACCTTAAGGTCTCCCCCTTTCTCTCAAGCTAATGAAGCTACTTATACAAAAATTACCATTTAATCACCTAAATTTTTGTTAATACAATAATGGACCACTAAGCATTAAATTGAGTCGGTTTTGAGCTTCCAAAGGTCAGAAAAATCATTAACACCCACTAACATCAAGTCTTGGAAGGTTACGGATGTCCAAAAGTCACGAACACGTTCCAAAAACTCTTAATCATTTATAATTTCGTGCGTTGTCATAAATAGGCACTTATGGATGACAAAAAGCAGTTTTGGAAGCCCAAAATTCAGGAAAATATTACGGAATGGAAAAGTTTGTAGCAGAAACTGGCCCTGACATGGGTAATGTCATCTGATACGGGGAAGTCGTGTCAGGTAATACAGTCGTGTCATGAAACAGGTCTAGACCATGTTGTCCTTAAATTTTTACTATCCGAGTGCCTTTAAGGGCCAACTTGACTCGTTTCAGCTGACATGGCCAAATTGTGTTGGCCTCGGGTCTTTTATGCTAGGATGACTTGCAAACGCAAAATTTTCTGCCTTTTTTGATTTAATCTTTTTTGACACTTTCTTATTAGCTAAGAACTTCAAAATAACATAAAAGCACATAAAATAAAACTAAAACTGTGAAAACGCACAAGAAAACAAAGAGAAAAAAAGCTAAAAGGGAATTGCAGAAATGGCTAAACAAGGGAATTTACGAATGTGGATCTCTGTAAAAAAAACCCTTATTTTTTAAAAAATAGGGCGTCTCGGAATATGCATATCTGAAATTTTCTTTGATGAGAGGATAATATTTCTAAGGACTAAATTGTTCTAAAACCTTTATAAATATGGGGTCTTTCATCCCATCTTCTTTACAAAACCCTAAACCATACAAGAATGAATACATATCCTCATCTTACATTTTTGTATTTTAATGGCATAAATCCCCCACTTCAATTTAGGGTCTATGAGGACACACCTCTCTTCGATCTGAAATCCTAACTAAATACTCTACTTTGATATCTAGAAAATCAAAGAGTTGTTAAGATTGAGTATCGTTCGCTCTTGATTGACAACTAATTGAAGATATGATTCACCAAGCTTGAACTGAATACTGATGAAGATTTAAAGGTTATGGAGAGTACATTTTACCGTTATTCGTCTAAGGGTCTGATTGAAGTGGATGCAACGATTACAAGATCGACCAAAGATATTCTAAGGATGTTGCAACGTCCTGAACCATGTATTTGTAATGATATGTAATGTTAAATTTATGTTAATGACTTGTTGTGTAATGTTAAGATTTGAATGTTAATTTGTTTTGTTTTTCCAATATTTCACAATTGTTTTTGGTTTGACCTAACAAAGCATATTTCAGAGATGCATCTCTGTAAAAATCACTGAGTTTTAAATTAGCGGTTGTTACAAATATGCATCTTCAGACTCACCCTAATGTTGATATGGAGATGCATCTCTGAACTAATTTTTTGCAAAATAAGGGTGACTCGCCAATTTGAGTTGATGATTGTGTAAAAAGGGTGTGCTTGTTAATCCTCCATGATTCCGACTTATTTTATTAAATAATACTAAATAAAATATAATTAAATTAAATCTTATTTAATTTAATCATTTGATTCATTGTCAGTACTATATGTGTGTGACTTTGTAGGTTCTCATAAAATTGACAATAATATTAAATATGTTATTTAATATTATAAATATTGAATGATATCTAGAAACAAATCATTATTAGTTAATTGACAAGAGTGTCAGTGGTTTGACTTAACCTTTCGGTGATAATCATCATGAGTATAATTATCTTTTTACCCTTTTATCTATATTGAATGCAAGTCATGTTATGTGTAAACCTTTTATAATATAATATTATATTCTTTGATATATGAGTATTCTTATTAACAACAAATAAATTCAATATATCATATTGACTTATGTGAGAATGACCATGTATTTTATAGTCATACTCGATTTTGAGGCTTATAGATATTACTCCCGCATATGTAGGAGAGAAAATCAGGTCAAGATCATACATGTCACTTCACATGACTCGTGGAGTATCTAGTTAATCGACTTTATAATTATGTTGTTACAGACAATGTTGGGCGATACTAAAGTAAGCAACTCATCATATAAGAACCATAGTGGTTTTAAGTTGAAGAATGAGATACACCACTATCAATATGAGAATAACTTATAAAACTTATATAACACAATATGTATTATTCTCATCGTGGTTTAATGAAGTCTCATTATTAAGTCACACTTAATATAGCATTAAACAAATAAATTGTTATACGGATTTTGATATGTCATATACAAATAACACAATAAATATAATATCTTATATATATATATATATATATATATATATATATATATATATATATATATATATATATATATATATATATATATATATATATATATATATATATATATATATATATATATATATATATATATATATATATATATATATATATATATATATATATATATATTCGCCGTAGACATAGAGTCAGTGAGTACGGAGTTAGTGTCTCTTATTTCAACAATGCTACCAGTTTGGAGGGCACCTACATAGATGTAGGATTGTTATCTGACTGGGTTGTCTCCCACATTTATATTTCCAAGAGAATATGTAGCTTCTTCGATAGGTGTTCAATTCCATTTTATGAATGCTTTTTCTCAAGGTTGAAGTTTATGATGCCTTCTATGATTTTAAGGAGGGGGTACTAAAGCATATATGTATTTCCTCATCTCAACTACTCTAAGATGTTTCAGTACTGGTGTGAGTATCGGGAAAAATAACCCTCCCCGGATCTATTTATCAACATTTTCAACGTGGCGTGGACCTTTGCCAACATAGACTAGAGACATGGATTTCTCTCTTTTTGTCAGTTGATTAAAGTGTTTGATGTTTACCTTGAAAGTTGGAAAAACTTCAAGGATCATTATTTATTGGTGACCCCCTCTGACCCTAAAGGCCCACTCTTTCTTCTTCAAAGTTTTGTAAGGTGATGCTTCCTTGCTCGACTTGTTAGCCTCGAAGAAAGTGAAATGCAAGGATAATATCTTTAGATGTTGGGCTCAGAACCATTTCAACTAAGGATATAATACTTACGCCTACTAATCTGACTATATAACCCTAGAGAAAGAAAATTTGAAGGAAGACTTGGCAGCCTTTTGGGAGAGATTGGGATGTAAAGGGGGTGCAGACCTGATGACTTCTCGGAAAGTGTACCAATAATGTCGAAGTAATAAAAAGATCAAATACATAGGGACTGCCTTCAAGCAAGACAAAATGTGTGCAATGTATAGAAAACTAGTAAAAATGGGGGTTTTCGAGTTTCATCGCGGAAGAAAATAAACGAGTAAACAATATCACGAAAGCGGTCAAGTTGTGTTCTAGAATTCCCTATTCCTCTATTTTCGATGTTTGATGCCTTGTATTAATGGTCTTATCACTATTACTTCTACCTGGCGAATTCGGAAAACGTCATCAACATTGACGAGTACTCAATCTGTCTCTCAACTAACTATAACTCACTCATTATATAGGGTGATCTCTCAAGCAACATGCAAAATCATTTATACTAAGCTTGATCATGTTCTAATAGAGTTCATCACAAAAATCTCAACACACACATTAGAGGTCTTTTCAGGTTGTAACTTAGCTTATGTCAGGGGTAGGGTATTTTTAGGAAAGTAGGTTTAAACCTTTGGAGTTAGGTGCCTAGTTCTCCTTCTATCATCATACCTCTTTGTTATTTTTTTGGCGGTACTAGAGAGTTTTGGTCCTTCTTATAATATCATTCTTTTCTTTTCTCATTTTTATGAAGAAGTGTCTTTTTTCCACTTTTTTTCTCAAAATATTTTTGAAATTTTGGACCATATTCTTTAGTACCCCAACCCCCAAAGTTAAGACTTTGCTCACTTCCAACAGTAACCCTAAACTTAATTTTTTGCATATGACCAATGAACTAAATTTTATATGTAACTCCAAAGAGAGGGTGAAATGATTTTGTTCTGGACTGGGCCATGACACTAGGCACGGCACGGCCCAATGCTCGCCAAGCCCACGTCCAAACGACCGTGTCCAAGCGACCACGAGGACACGTCGGGTGAACGACCGTCCGCCCGAAGAATGTCTCCCCGGCCCCTTAAATACGTGTCGGACAACGAGCGGGTCCTCCTCATATGATCTCCATCCACTCATCGTCGACCCACGTCGCGGACACCTAAGTTGTGTCGGGCAGAGCCATAACGGCATCTCATTCACCACGTCACCCAACTCCCCTATATTGTCTCCTTAGGGATAGGGGCAGTTGGACCAGGGGGCAGACCTTGGTCTAGGTCTTAACGCTTCTTACGCGTCCCCTGGCAGCTCCTCCTTGGGCCTAGCTAATCCAGCCCATTAGGAGCCTTGGCCCAGCGCTGGGGGCTCAATATAAATACCCCTTTCATGGCAAAGGGGCAGGTATTCTAACTCACACTCTGATAACCTCATTCTGTACCTTTTCTGACTTAAGCGTTGGAGCACCTTGCAGGTACTCCCCCCCTCTCATTTCATTCTCCGGCCCATTCACCAAGACCTTGGAAGGCCCTCCTGATCAGGTGAGATCAGATTTAATCTTTCAAGTCAAATGGCTAATAGATGTGGCTAAGTCACCGAAATAAAGGGCTTAGGCTCAAAGTGGTTAGCAATGGGTATACCTATTACTACAGGGTGGTTTGAAAAAGGCTCAAAGTTATAAACAAATTAATTGCCTCAGTGTGTGTTGGTCAAACCAGATAACTTAATTGGAAATAGATCAAACCAGATAAAATAATGATGCATGGATACACTCATAAAGAAAGAAAAGCAAACAATAGAAATATTTGGCTCAAACCTTACTAGATTTGGTATTTGTAGGTTGAGTACAAGTTTGTTGATTCTTTGCCCATCCTTCGCCTTCAAGTTTCTAGTTGCTATTGTGATGATCAAATTTCTTTTTGATCATATGTTCAATTCTAAAGTGCTAAACTAGTCAATCTGAAAAAAAGAAAACAACTACAAACTTGTTTATTAAGCAATGCTTTGGATATTACAATGGGACATAAAAACACTTATGGTAGATATTGCTCTTCTCTAGGTTACATTTGAAAATTAAAAAAAAAACTTCTAAAAATTAAAACAAACTACATGTGTTTTTACATATTATTATTGCAGAAAAGATCATGCATATCACTCATTGTGTTGTTGAACTCGTTGTTTTGCATCGTCCATTTTGCACGCATGTGGTCTCGCCTCCTTGCTTGCTCTTGATCTTGGTTAGTGAAGTAATTCTCCATTTCTTCAGCTGATGCAAAATAAACCCTTAAGATTTGAGTCGGCATGTGGTCATCTTGTTGTTCATAGAAGTCTCTGAACATAGGTGCAAATCTTGGAGGTCCAACATACAAAGTGGGTGATGCTTTGAGTCGGCATTTGAAATTCTAATGCTTGTTGACCTTGCATTGGTTGTGGTTCTTGTTGCTCTTGCGGTTGGTTGAACTCTTCATTATTCCCTTGTTGATTGTCTTGTTAATCATTTTGAGCAGCTTCTCCTTGATGCATGTTTTGCAACCTCCGGATGGACGAAGAGTTGAGCGGTGCTTTTAGACTGATCATCTCATCATCGGGGTAAACTGACACATCTGCTCTCCTGCACAATTCATTTATAACATAAAAATTCCCACAAGCCTTTTGTGCAGCGTTAGCCATATATTTGATATTATCAGCAATTAACAACCCCAAATTAATAGGTTCCCCCTTAAAAGAGCTAATAAACCTAAACACCGCTTCACAATGAATTGTGATTGATTAGATGCGGCCTCTAAAGTTTGAACAAAAAATGAGTCCCGCGTCTTAGGAATTTGGTAGAATTCGGAGATTTTGATACGTAGTGCTAACCCACGCTCAATCACCCATGCCACCTTTGGCCTACACAAAATATCTAACATTACCTAGGTCATTTTCTTGTTTATGACCTTGTGCTCTTGGCTATAGTTCAAGAGAGCACACACCGAAGGAGATTGCAAATTAAAAAAAGAGTTTATAGTAGAAGGAGAATAGTAAATGTACTTACCTCACACATAAGAGGTATATGAGTTCACACCACCAAACACCGCATTCTCATAAAATTCTAATCCAATACTCTTATTTGTTTCATGAATCAAATTATTAAAGCTTACCCATTTCCTTCGTTGCAAATTCTCTCCCATTTCTTCAAAACCTCGCAAATCATTTAAATCAAATTCTCTTATAATATGGTAATCCACTATCTTGAGAAATTTTCCAGCATCCGCCTCAGATATTGAGGTTTGGGAAGGTTGGAGCACTAGGCGTTAGGGCAACCCTTGATGATGAGCCTCTTAACACATGTCCTCTTTTGGAAATCATAATACCTACAACAACAACAAAAATATACACATGGATAAAATGAAGAAGAAAATTGCATAGAGATGGCTCAGAATGAAGATTAGAAAGCAGATGAGTAGAAAATAATTGTGAGGAAAAAGTGATTTGAAAAATCACTATTTATAGGCCAACTAGTTGTTGCTCATCGTACGCATTATACCTGCATCACGCATGATGGCAATGATTACCTCTAACGTCTCTCACAAATGGTCATATCGCGGGCATCATACCCCAATCGCGTGCGATTCCAATGGTACACATAATCTCCTCCAACGTCTCTATTGTGCGCGCGGTGCCTATATCATGTGCGTGGTGGAGCCCTATCACGCGCGTGATAGTCTGCGTGATGATTTGAGGGGCTGAAACTTTCCTCTCTTTTCTTTTTCTCTTTTCTTCCCTTTTTCCTTTTTCTTTCTTTTCTTCTTTCTCATATTTTATCTTCCAACAACATTCACAAAAATCGATAATGTTAGATAAATAAAAGTCCACTATGACATAAAAAAAAATCTTACCGATGGGTTGCCTCCCATCAAACACTTTTTTTACGTCACTAGCCGGTCACTTCCCTTCTCATTGTCTAAGGTACGTCAGGCGCAAGTGATACCCTCATGCCAATCACTTTCCTTCTCATTGTTCCCTTGTCTATTATCCTATATTTTTCCTCCAGATGGTAGCAAGTATCTAAATTATCCACATAAGGTTTTCATTCATACACCTTGAAAACCACCTTCCTTTTATTTGACTTCGAGATAAGTTGACCCGTTTCTACATCAATCTTTGTTTTCCTTGTTGACAAGAATGGCCATCTGAGAATAACAAACCTTCCTGATTCTCCTTTTGTATCAAGCACTACAAAATCTACATAAAACACTAAGTCGTCGACATGTACTAACATGTCACCTAAAATACAAATCGATTGAGTAACAGACGAGTCAGCTAGAGTGAGAGTCATGTTACTCGGTGTGATCTCACCCGCTTTCAATTCTTTGACAGTTTTCAAAGGCATGACATTTATTTTAGATCCCATATCACATAGAGCACGTGGAATATTCACTTCATCGATATTATAAGAAGTAGTAAACTTACCCGAGTCTTTTAATTTGGGTGGTAAGGATCGAAGTTTTACCACATCATCCTTTTCGGTTGTCGTACCCCAAATTCTGCCCACCTTTCATATGCTTTCTAGTGCCACTTTATTTTGAATAAATAAAATGGTACAATTGGTAGAAGAGCATGTGTAAAGAGTTATAAGGGGAGATGGTCATGAGTTTGAATCCCATTTTTCTCACTTTTAGAGTTTTTTCTCTTTTTATGTTTTTTTACCTTCATTTGCATTATTTTTATAATTTAAAAGTACAATTTTTATTATTTATTTATTTTTTTTGTATTTTTTATTAATTAATTTTTAATAATTATTATAACATTGATTTTTTATGTGTTTTAGTCTAAAAATCAAGGAAAATCAATATAAAATCCAAAAAAAAATCATATTCTTTGGATTATTACATTTATTTTTATTATTTTTATTATCATTTATCAAATTATTAAAATAAATTATTTAATTATTGTTACATTTCACAAACTCATGAATCCATCCAGATTCATTGGTTTGACCATGAAGAAATAAATAAAATCAGGTTAAATGAAATCATTTCAAAAATAGAGAAATCTCATTCAATTTTTTGACCTAATTTTTATTTATAAATAACACAAAGTTTTTGACATATTTTTCATCCACAATTCACAAAAATCACTCTCTAAAAGTTGTTGCTCTTCACATCAAAGTACAACAATACTAAAATGCTAAAGTTTCCCTCACAACTACAATCAATCTTTTAAAAAAAAGGTGCAAGCAAAGTAGAAGGATTACGCGAAGGCGAAGATCAGAAAACATAAAGGACAAGAAGGAATAGAAAAAAAATGGTGAATCTTACTGTTTAACCGAGGACAATCTCCTCTTCGTAGGTCAGTTTCCCTTACTCCCTCACTTATATAATTGTTTGATATTTTTGTTGCTTGTTGTGAATTATGTTGATATTGGATGTGTTTTATTTTAATAGTTAGATTTTTAATTATAATTATTTTAATAATTATAAAAAATTTCACAAAGAACAAACCATTTTTAATTATTAGAAATCATATGTTAACCCTTTTTCAATATACCTTAAGCGATTCTTTAAAAAAAATATTTTTTAGATCAATTTTTAAACAAATCTTATAACTAATATCATGAGACGATTTTAAAATCAAAACTTATTTTTTCTTTCAATTTTTTCCTAAAGATCATAAAAAAATCTTTTTAAAATCAATAATTTTTTTTTACAATATCATGAATCAAAGTAAATTTTTACAACATGACTCAATTTTTTCAAAAAAAAACAATTACATATTTAAATCTAAAAAACTAATGCTCGGTTTATGTTTTTTTTAAAAACAACAATATCATTTTTTCAAATTAACCTCATAACCTATTTTAAATTCCAGAATCACAACTTGTTTCAAAATCAACTCATAACTTGTGTAATAGCTATAATTCTTTAAAAAAAAACAACTTTCAAACCATTCAAGCATAGCAGTAATACCATACAAATTCAACAATCATAAAAAACAAAAATAATATATATATATATATATATATATATATATATATATATATATATATATATATATATATATATATATATATATATATATATATATATATATATATATATATATATATATATATATATATATATATATTCAAAATAAATAACAATACAAAAATATCACAATTCATTATATTTGGTTTTAATTAATTAGATTATTTCCCCTTTTGACTAATTTAAGTTTGTTATATTTTAAAATAGAGATTAATGTTAATTAAGCTAGTTAGAATGATTAATTGATTAGGGCAATGATTAAATAAAAAATTTAAAAATAAAATATTAAATATATCGCTTTACACGTTTCACTAATTTGTTTGATTATTCAAATAAATAACTATGTACATATATATCATTTCACACTAATTTCTAAATCAAATTAATTATATCATTTTTGCAATCAATCATAATCCATCTAAAATCAACTGTCAAACACATTCAAATAAATTGGTCTCTGCCCTTGTGAATAGAGACATTTTCATCTGACTTTTCTCCACCCCCGATGTATTGAGAATTTTAAAAAATACTAAAAAAAACAAATCCACAAACATTTTTTAGACGAACTATGGTGCTTTGATCCTTCATATTGCTTGAGGGTACGTAGGTGTAGAGTTGTAACACTCTAGCGAGTACAATAATCAAAATCATCTTCTTTGTCTCTTTTTTCAACATTTTCTCTTAATAACAAAATAATTCCTGGTAAATAAATAATAAAGCAAGAATGAATAGTAAAAGCAAACTTCCCTTAGACAAATACACTAACCCTAGATTTAGAGGACGATTCCATTTAGTACAATGGAATTGAGGGGTGCCTAATACCTTCCCATTGCTTAACCGACTCCCGGACCTTAGTTTCTCACCCTTAACATTAGGTTTTATCATTATTTCCATGTTCCTTAGGAACAAATAAATGATGATAGTGACTCTGTAGTTTTCCAGTCGCGACAGTTGGCGACTCTACAGGGGACACCTACTTCCCTAAATAGAGTTCGTCGTAACCTCTAGTTTTAGGGTTTATGTGTTGCTTTGTTTACTTGGTTTTATTATTTTATTTTTCTTTTTTATTCTTATGCTTTCTATTTTATTTTATTTCATTTTTATTATTATTCTACATATAATTGGTTAGGATTAATAACATGTGTGAAGCTAAAACCCCGACTTGAGAAGAACCCTAAGTTAAGAAGTAGAACTGGAATGTTTTCTGTGAGGTGCGACATCTCAAAGATACATGGAAGCTACACTCAAAATAGATCCCCAAAATATATCTTCATAGTAGGGCTAGCCCCTGATATGTTGATGATTTGGATGTGGTCCATGACTCTGAGAATCATTATTTAGAACCTATTCCACTCACAATGACCTTATGTTATCAACCCCCAAGGGTTATTACTAGGGTCCTGCCGAGATGAGACTTATCCTGAAGGATTATCGTAGAAAGACTTGCTCCTTCTCATGGTAAAACAAGGGTATGGTCCTTGACTTTAGGGCTATTATCCTAAAAATTATAGATCCTACAAGTGAGGGGACCAGGTAGTCTAAACTTAGAAATAACATGTCATAAGAAGACTACCTTAGCTAGGTCATGCTTGCATAATACCTTACATATCCCTAAACCCATTTGGGTTTCCCATGCCGATCATTATCCATATCTATAAGGAGCCTTCTTAAACAAGGCATCCTTATATTCGACATTATCCTTAAACCCATACGTGGGTTCTATATCCATCACAATCCCTAAAGCCTTAGGGGTTTCCTTGTGTCCATCACTGTCCTAAACCCGTAGGGGTTTCCATATATTTTTCACTATCCCTATTCCTGTTTGGGTTTCCTTAGGTATATCTTTATCCTAACCTCACATTGCATTGCATCTCCATGAATTTTTTTTAGCATGCCTAAGAAATGAAGGACAAATATTTTTGCATACCCATGCATTTGCATACATACACATACATTTGCATATCCTTTCCGCTTTCACCCTTATCCAACTGTCTTTCTAGCAAGTTTCCTAATACTCACAAAAAAACTTTCCACATGTCCCAAGAAACTATGGAGGGACTCAAGAAGGGAAAGTACCATTGAAAAAAGAAGGCAACCATTCACCATGACAACCTCGGGCATACCTAGAGCCTCAAATGCAGCAACCCCAGATGATGTCTCCGTAACAAATCCAATAAAAGCCTCATGAGCCTCATCAATCACAAAAAAGGGAACTTGGAAGGAAACTAGATCATATACCAATGTCTCATAACTTATTCAAAGGTGCCCTAGTGAAGCTATACTCACTTGATCCTCCTCCTCGTCCATATCCTACAAGTTATGACAAGAATTCCCAATGCGAACACAAAATCCAAGACCTGATTGATAACAAGCAGTTGACTTTCGAAGAAGGAGTCCCCTTGGTGAATGGTCACCCCTTCACTTTGACAAATGCAAGAACATCAAGAAGCATATCCTAAAGTCAACGGATCAATAAGGGAGCTCACCCCTAGGATCAATAGACTTTATCATTTCTAGCTGTAATTTCTTTTTTTGCTAAGTGTTGTTTGTATTTTAAAGTTGTACTCTTTGAGAAATAATTTTAATAAAACAAGCATGCATATTTTTGGAATCAATCCAATTGTTTTCACTCATTCTTATGCTATCATAAAAATCATTAAAAAAAACCAACGCCTTTTTTTTTCGTTTTTCACCTATTAACAAACTTAGAAGGAGAATGATGTAAACAAAATAATCGAATTTGCTGATGTATTCTTTTAATAGTAAGACCTGGCTGACAATGTAAGGCATTCTTTCACTCCCCAAACACTGGAGAAATAAGGAGATAATCTGTAGTCAACCCCCTCGAGTCAGAAGTCAGTGTTTTTTTTCTATTCATAAAAAAACGCTTAATCTTAACCAGGGGCAGGGTAGTTTTTCAATTAAGTTAATGAGGCATTCTGATCTAAAGAGAATTATTCCATCTAATCACAAGTATAATAAGTTCAAGAACATCTTGTTCCTCGTCATACATCATCCAACGTCGAGGAAGATAAGAAAATACAAAGCTCACGATAGCTAACATGGCAGTCACAACTTTCGAAATCAAAATCAAATATCATAAGAGTTGTTTAAAAAAAAGAACGCTAAGTCAAAAAGAAAACCTGGAAATTTGACTTAGGCAAAGGTTAGGGCATCATGTTTCAAAAAGAGTCTGCTAAGTCAAAAACTAAAAAGGATTTGACTTAGGCAAAAGTTAGGGCATCCTGATGGACCACAATTTCAAAAGAATTGTTCCATGTAAAAATAGGGATTAAAAAGAAAAAAAAAATAAAGAAAAAAAAGGAAACAAGCTTGTAAGCAAAAGTAGGTGATTGCCACCTCAAGAATCGCATCAATGCTTGAACCATTACATACATCATCATTATCTATCAAAATTCTCTTGCAGATGAAATGCATTTGTTGAATTAATTGGATTTAGGAATGGAGATCATCAAGGAGAAAAGGTGTGTTAAAATCAAAATCCGAGCCTATAATCTTTTTGTTTCATAAATCGTGAACCATACCACATTATAACCTTTAAAATTCCTAATTTAAGCTAGGTTCACTATGAAAGCATACTCAGCAAAGTTGTCATTAAAATGACTCTGAATGTTTGTTAAATCATCACTAATCTCACTTCCACATCTTCATTTATGCCAACCTCGTGGCCAGATATCATTTGTATACACTATAACAATTTTCGATTTCAAAAACTTGCATATGCATTACGTTAGAAATTACTCTTCAAAAGGAACATTTTAATCGCAAATCAATACTTAGCTTCGAGGAAATTTTAATAAAGGCCTGATCAGGAGCATAATGATTCAAGACGCTTCTAATTAGGGGAAAATTACCAAGGAATCCTTCCTATAAGGGGGAAAATCCTAATGATCATAGGGGCAGATCATCTGAAGATCCTACTAATTATGGGCGAAACATTTCAAGATTTAACAAACCTATGTCAAATCACCTCCATGACCCTAATGATCATAGGCATACTTTTCAAGACTCTCATACTAGGGGCATACCAACTCAAGGGCATAGTAAGGCCAATCACTCCAAAGGTCATTAATCAGGGGTATACTTTTTGAAAATTCGTATACTGGGGCAGTTCATATCAAGGTCATATCAAAGCATGGTGGGATCCAAGTTCCTTTTCAAGTAAATCCTTCAGAAGACCTACAAACAAGAGAGATACCCTCCAAGGCAATCAATCTGGTTCAGACCGCTGCAAGGATTGATCAAAAGAAACCACTTCAAAGAACGGTTCATCTGGGGCATATCATTCCAAGGGTCGACTATTCAAGGGCGAATCTCTCAAAGGCTAATATAACGGCATGCCGCCTCAAGTGCATAGTATGGCCAAGCTTCTTCAAAACCCATATTGATGAAAATCTCTTCAAATACCTAATAAAATGGGGGAAAGATAAGCTACAACAATAGAAGATCCCTCTCAATACTTTCAGGATGCACATACAAGCTCTGTCGTACATCAACAATCGTCGAGTTCGAAACGAGTATCAGAAAGTAATGTTGACATAATACCCTACCATTATTTGAAAATAGCCTTGTAATACAAGAAACCTCTCTAAACCCTGTAACACCTCAAAATTTGCCCTCCTCTCTTGGGACTAGCTTAGCATATTGCATTTCATCTTTTAGGGCATTAGTCATTTCATATTGCATATCATGTGGAAACATTGAGCAAGCCATCCTCCTATGTCTTGCTCAGAAGATCAAGAGGTTAAAGGATGCAAGCCTGAGGGTTTTGTTGAATTGATCACTAATCATCTGAGGGTTTGTGTTCCAATTAGGGTTTCTTGGTGCCTCAAGGAGATTTATCATTATCTTGGTTGAAATGGTACATCATCATCATCAAGGTTCATGGTGCCTGATCAGATTCCTTGGGATTAGGGTTTTGACCTCTGGTCAACCCTAATCAGTTGAATTATGTCTATCAGGGTTGGTTCATTGAGTTCATGTGATTCAAAGATCATTTTGAAGTGGTTTGATCAAGCATTGAAGGTTCAAAGCTCATCAGTCAAGATGCAATTCATCTGAAACCTTAGAAAGTCAACCAAAGTCAACTGTCAGTTCAATCATGGATTTGGAGGTGGGAGATGGTTAGAGATGCCTCATTCATGTCCATACAAGTCTCATTTGACATTGCAAACATCAACAATGAAGAATTTGAGGTCAGATGAAAACTTTCCAAAAATAGTAAGTGACCTGTAATTTGGAATTGCCAAAAATGGAAAGGTTTTCAACTTCAAATTACATCACCAAAAATGCTTCAAATGAAATTTTGTTGAACATGAAAGTTGTAGATCTTGCTCTCACCTTTCCAAAATGTCCAAGAACATCAATTTCTCATTTGTGGTTGAAGAGATATGGATCAATCTTTGCCAAGTGAATTTGAACTTCAAGAAGGCATAACTTTTGCACCATAAGGCCAATTGAGATGGTTCTTTTTGCAACATTCTTGTTTTGACATGTACTATCCAATTCATGCATCACATATCATGCATTTCCATTACAAAAATATTTGACTTTCCATTTGAATTTTGGAGGGAAAAGTCAAATTCAAAAATATTGCATTGTCCATACATTTTTCCACTTGCATTTGGCTCCAAAACAACATTTCATGTGGATTTCAAGTGAATTTCGTGCACTGTAGCACTCCATTCCATGCATAGAGGTGAATTGCACAATTTGGCATAACACTTGATTTCACTTAATCCTTTGCATTTGCTTAATCATGATTAGCAAGAATCATTAACAGACCATATAAAAGCATAATCATAACTGCTTTTGTGATTAACACATCAAATTCTCAGATCTAGATCTGAATTCACCAAGCTTCACATTTTTTTCTCTCAACTTTTCTCCAAAATTCTTCACAAACCGCGCCAAGTTCTTGATTGCATCCTCATCCACGAGCATAATTGAGCCTATTGGAAGCAAGATCCAGTGATTTGCAAGCTGATTTGAAGACTGTTGTAAGTTGCATCATCCATGGCAGTTTGATTTTCCAGATAGATCGTGCACAATTAACAGCCAAACCTTCATCCATTCCATTGTATAAGAGTTAAGGAGGGACTGTTTGGACTTGGCACAACTTGAAAGTCACGATTCCACTTCTGCACTTGCTTGAAGGTAAGATTTCGAGTTTCTCAATTCATGAAATTAGGATATGCATGTGGTAGATCTTTGAATGTAGAGTAATTTGAGCTTTGTGGCATTGAATTCCATTAAGAAACGAGCAAGATATGTTGAATATAAGATTGATGCATGAAAATGTTTTGGCTCGAATCTCTGGATGCGTGTGAAATTAGGGCAAAATAATCTTAGATTCGTTTTGCTTGTTGAAAGATGATTCCAATGGTATAGGTTTTATGAATTTCTGAGCAAAAGTGTTCTTGAGATGATGAACACGCATGAAGGTTGAAGAACTTAGGGTTTTTTTCCAGAATTCATGTTTGATCTTCATAGCCTTGTTCTGCATGCATTTTCGTGTTTATCGCTCATGCATTGGACCACGTGTACATCCACTTAAGTGAGCGCGCGCTAGTTTTGAATTCTCCCTCGGATCGAATCCCAGCTGAAACACTTCAAACCATGCTTTTGCCTTTTATTTCCTTTTGCTATCCATGTTCATGTACATGCTTCCATGTGATTTTTAATTTGTGGATTTTTTGATAGTCATGAACTTAAATGATTTGTGAAATGCTTGATGTTTATCATATGAACTTGAAATTTTGTAAATTGATTCTAGAAACTTTGAAGCTTATTGTGGCTTTGGTTTGGGACATTTATCATTTGTCAATTCTGTTTTAGGCTTGTGTGAACTTGATGCACCATTTGATGCTTTATTTGAGCTTGTTTTGCTTACCTTGCCTTATGGAATTTATTTGCCATGCTTCCACTTGTCCAAATGCTTTGAATTTTGGTATGTTGATCATGTTATATGTGCTGTTTAGCCATGATTTTTCTTGAGATTTATTGAGCCATTTTGGAATTAATATGCATTTGTTCATTCTGTTGCTTCAATGAGCTTTCAATTTGCATGCTTTGCCTTATGTGCTTTGTGAAATGATTTTGGTGAATGCTATGGACATGAGACCACTTGGATATTGTTCTTAATTGATTGAGCTTGATTCTTGTCTATTTTCATGTTCTGTTTTGAATTATTTCTCCCTCTTTGACCCTAGGCCTTGTCCTAGTGGTTGGTGCTTATGTTTGCGCTTTGTTTTCAGGATAAGAAGCATATGGCCTTGAGGAGATTGATTCACATTGCTTAAAGTTGGTTGATTGTTGAATGTTGACTAACCTTGACTTATTTTGTAGGTTGCTTTTAGCTCATTTGAGTTGAGCTTGTGTCTTGTACACTATTGCCTTGCTTGTTTGATTGTGTACAGTTAACTGTTGACTATTGACAATTCTGTTTAACTTTTTGAGTTGTATACTGACTGAGTTAGATTGTTTTCAGGTACATTAGTTGCTTAAGTTCAATTTGAACTTGCTTGTGCGTGGTTGCTTAACCAATTAGGTATAACCTCTCTTCTCCATGTAGTCTGGAAGACCTGGCCTGTTATGTGGCCAGGCACCTGTCTGAAGTCCTCCTTAAGAGGCGATGTCTTTGTGTGTTTATTTTTGTGCTAAGTAGGAAAAGTCCTTTGATAAGGCAATTGGCAGATACAAGAGATGTGTAGTCCATCTCCTGCTATTCTGTGTGTCATCCCTTGGCTCACATTACATGTTGATGCCTTGTGGATCTTAACCCAAGATCTATAGAGTCTAATCTTTGTGGAGAAGAGTTCCCACTTTCTGAACTCCCACACCTTCTATTATTCAAAGCTCTCCCTGGCCAGGGATAAGAGCTGTGAGGCACACCCCTCACTTCCTATTTCATCTGCTTCACCCTAACTCTCAATGTTAGGGTTAAGAGCTAACATCACCCTGATACAGTGGCTTATTTGTCGAGGTTGACATGACCCCTTGACTAAAGCCTAACCCTGTGTGAGGCCACTTTGTTTGTATATAATGTGTGCTATTTGTGTGTATGCTTGCTCTTGTGCTTTGCTTGCGCTGTTTAGGTTTAGCTTGCTCCCTGTGCAAGTTAGCTAGAAACCTTAACCTAGGATTATGGTGAATTTGCATGATAACTATTAGGCTCGAGTTAGTCTCCCTTCTAGTTAGTCATTTCCCGGTCTCTGGTTAGGTTAGAAGTTCTTTCCCTGTTAAGGGGAACTACGTCGCCCTGATACTCATACCAGATGAGGTACGTAGGCAGGAGATCGTACGAGATCTCTCTGGGCACCCTTTTTTTCTTTTTGTGTGTGTTTGCTTGACAGTTACTAGGCTCGAGTGCCAGACTCCTTAGTAACTTGTTGTTTGTATCCTTCTCTTGTGTTTTAGGATATGGATGTAAGACCAGCGATTGGCAATCCGTATCCTATTGGCGTTTGTTTGTGTGGAGTCCGACGTAAGTCCAGCGATTGGCAGTTGGTTTCCATGTTTGCCTGTGTGCGTGTGTTTTGTTTGGCGTGCGTGAGCCGAACTACGGTAGTGTCGCATCCGCGAAAAAACAACCGGCGGGACTCAAATAAAAACACAACACAGAGCCGCCACTGCGCGTTATTTATCCCAAAATAGGGAAAGGAAACGCTCAGAGAAACCTGGAAAGG
Organism: Lathyrus oleraceus; assembly: GCF_024323335.1. Taxonomy (NCBI): domain Eukaryota; kingdom Viridiplantae; phylum Streptophyta; class Magnoliopsida; order Fabales; family Fabaceae; genus Lathyrus; species Lathyrus oleraceus. The sequence continues at coordinate 412,885,642 of NC_066580.1, read as the reverse complement.
AAATGGTCTCGCGACCAAAGAGAAAGGGTAAGGGAGTCGGTTACGCAAGGGGAAGGTATTAGCACCCCTCACGTCCGTCGTACTCGACGGGATCCACGTTCTAAAATAAAGAATAGGTTGCTAAAACATCACACACACACAGGGAACGCAGGTGGGGTTAGGAGAAGGGAGCTCGATAGGACGTCGCATCCTATGCCTACATATCTTGTCTGGAACAAGAATCAGAGCCACTGTAGTTCGGCTTACGCACGCCAAACAACACAAAACGCACAAACAGATGGCAAACATGGAGCCCGACAACCACTCGATGGAATTACGTCAGCATCCGAACCAAAACACACTCAAAAGGGCAAACGTGGAGCCCGACAACCACTTGATGGAATTACGTCGGCATCCGAACCAAAACACACTCAGAAGGGCAAACGTGGAGCCCGACAACCACTTGATGGAATTACGTCGGCATCCGAACCAAAACACACTCAGAAGGGCAAACGTGGAGCCCGACAACCACTTGATGGAATTACGTCGGCATCCGAACCAAACACACAATCAGATAACAGGTAAACACACACAAAAAAGAAAAAGGTTGCCCGGAGTGGTCTCGCACGACCACCTGCCTACATACCTCGTCTGGAACAAGGATCAGGGCGATGTAGTTCCCCCTCAAGGGGAAGAAAACCTAGCCAGAAACCAGGGGAAGACACACTACCAGGGAGTTGTACTCGAGCCTAGTGTTGTCATGCATCATTACCCTACGTTCAGGTTTCTACCTACTTGCACAATTGCAAACTAATCCTATCCAGGAAAGAAGCAAGCATACAAGCATACAAGCAATTCAAGCATTTCAAGCAAACATGTCAAACAAATATTCACATAGCACACACTATAACCAGTCAAGTGGGCTCAAACAATGGGTTTGACTGCCGAAGCAAGTCATCTGTAGATGGGTATTATTCGCTCTTAACCTTGCCATTACGAGGCTAAGGTGAAGCAGATGAAAAGGTGAAGTGAGGATGAGACCTCACAGCTCTTATCCCTAACCAGGGAGAGCTTCTGACAAAGGAGCGTGGGTCTAGAATGGAGGGACCCTTCTACGCTCAAAGACTCTGACTCGATTGTGCAACAGCACGAGATCTTGGGTTTGTGTCCCAATGCATCAACATACAACAGTGTGAGCAAAGGGACGACACACAGAATAGTGGGGGATAGATTGCATATCCCTAACTCCCACCAATTGCCTCATAGAGGACTTCACCTGCTTAGGCACAATATTAAACAATCACAAGCATCGCCTCTTAAGGAGGACTTCAGACAGTTTGCCCGGCCAAATAACAGACCGGGTCTCCAGACTACATGAAGAATAGAAGTCCTACCTCAAGTGGTTTAAAAACCAAGCAGCAGCAAGCAAGTTCTTAAAGAACTGTAAGCAACTAAATGTACCTGAAATCAATCAAGTATCATCAGTACTCAGACAAACAACAATAAACAGTAAATGTTAACCAGTCAGACTATACAGATAACACACAATCAAGGCAAGCTATAAGCTCAAGCTCAAGCTTCACAACCTACAAAACAAATTTATGTTAGTTCTCAACATCAAACAATGTCAATTTAATCCACTTGGTTCAATCTCCTTAAGCATTGTGCTTTTCATCCTGAAAAATCAAGCAAATGTGAGAGACAAGACCACTAGGCCAAACCTAGGGTCCAAAAGTGAGAAAAAAAATCTAAACAGCAAGCAATCTTTAACCAAAATCAAATTAATGCCAAACAAAAGCAAATGCAATTGATCCCATGCTTATATCATTTACCATATTCATTTCATGATCAAAACAATCCAAACTAGGTCAAACATAACACCAAACATCCAAACAGAATGACTTCAACCAAATCCATATCAAAACAATTCCAAAAATCCTCAAATAATTTACACCTAAACAGGACATATTCAAGGTATAGCATGTCAATTTTCAGCTCAATTGGACAAAAGGAACTATGTCAATGAAAATCAAGAAAAACAGACACAATTATATGAGCCAAACCATAACATCAACACATGCATTCACTTCAAAAATTCACAAGTCAATGAAAACAATAAAGAAATGAATGGGACCAAAACAGGGATGTCCTACCATGTGTCTACAACCATCATACCAAATTTCATGTTCATTCAATACCATATGAGCATTTCACAAGGATATTCCAAACACATGTCACACAAGCTTGCACATTTGACCAACAGAGATGAAAAATACCAATCAAATTGAAAATGCAATGGAAAAATCCAGAAACATTCACATAGCCTCTTAACATATCAATGAACATCCATGCAAAATTTCAAGTCAAACCATCAAGCATAGGTCATGAAAATAAATCCAGAAAGTTGACCTAACTAGGTGTGACACAAATTGTCACACCTGGATTCAAAAATTCATAACTCAATCATCAGGTATCCAAAATTCACAAACTTCATATGTAAATCACCAGCAACATGTCTACAATCACCACAAAAAATTTCAGACATTTCTTTTAAGGCATGAGAATTTCACATCAAAAATGGCAAAATGTGTCAAAATTGCATACAAGTCAAACAACCCTAGGTCAAACCAATTTTCCACCAAGCACAATTTCTAAAATTATGTCCATAAAATTTTAGAGAGAAAATGGAAGCTGTAGAAAAAATCCTCATATTTTTGTGACCTTCCAATAATTTTTTATGATTTTTCTAAGATTTATGTGATTTTTAAAATAATTATTTAGTGTTTTATTTAATTTAATTGGAATCAGTGGCATAATGGTAAATATGCGCCCAGGAGCCAAAACGCGCAGTTTAAATAATTGAGGTGGCAAGCGCTGGTTGGCTGGTTTTGGCGCAAAACACAAATTCAAATTGCCAGGCCAGAACAATGGATCAAACACTGTAAATTTCCAGATTTCTCATCATCTTCATCAATATTTTCCAGAAATTCGTATGAACACATGAACACTAAAACTCAACCAAAATTTACAAACGAATAGTCGTTGGAAAGGTCTCGTCCTCAGGATCTCAAATATGCAAACGATTTCAACTAATTCTCCCTAAATTCTTTGGATCGAGCAAATTAGGTTTTGGTGTCAAAGCTTCTAATCACGATTTCTCTCAACTCACTCAACCATTCCAAAATCTAAAGTCATCATGATTAACTACATCAAACACACTACAAAACGCATATGAACATTCATCAGATCATGAATTTCGAAAAATCACCTTGAATCAATGGCAGTGATGATACTCGTGTTCTTGGCGCCTCTTGATCAAAAACAGATGGAGAATAATCTTGTGGAAGTTGAATGCAGGACTTAAGTTCAACTGAAGTCGCCTCTAATGCACAAAAATCGAATTCACCATTGATGCCTCATAAGTGAACAGTCGCGTGTGGTGCTTGTTTGATGATGATCTCACGAAACAATTGAAGCACGAGGTAATTGGAGATCAAACCAACAAGAATTTCGCAGAATGATCAAGAATTGGAAGAGTTCTCTTGATTTTGGCTTTTGTGTTCTTGAGAGAAATTGATGAATTTGGAGAATTTGGAATTGTGATTTGTGAAATTGTGAATTCTGTTAGAAGTTAGTTAGGATTAGGAATTTATACCCCAGCTTAATCAAGCTCTAATCACTTTAATTAGCAAAATAGAATGTGTTTAGCAAAATGTCACTTTCAAAGGCAAGGGCAAAATGGTACTTTCATAAGGGCCTTGTGACAGCTCATTGCCAGCTCATACACACTCTAAATATCTGTCATGAGCTATTGCAACTTGTCTCATCTTCATTGGATGTGTATTTTAGAATTTCACTATGTCATGGCTATGTTATGCATTTTCAAGTTCATTCCAAAAGTGAAATATCAAACCATGAGGCCCTGGCACGTTATGATGATCCCAACCATTTCCAAATAGCATTTGAGAGGTGTTGCAAAAATCCCCATCCAAAAATTCCCATTATTTCTCAAGTTGGACAATTTTGCCCCTGGACTTTTAACTGTACAGTTGAAATTTGACTTTTTGCATTGACCACTTTTGATAAAATCCAATTATGCACCATGAAAGTACATGTCAAATGGAGTTTGTGCATAAAAAGATCACCCAATTTGGACACTCCATGTGGAAGTTATGCCCTTCTGATTATGGGTCATTTCTGAAATTCCCTGGACCATAACTTGCCAACCATACATGGGATTTTCAAGTTATTGGACTTTTTGGAAAGGTTAGAACAAGATCTACAACTTTCATGTTGAACAAATTTTCATTTGAAGCTTCCTTGGACATGTAATTTTGAGGTCAAAAACTTTCCATTTTTGGAAACTTCTATTACAAGTCACTTTCTATTTTTGGCAATTTTTGTCCTGACTTGATTTTCTCCATTCTTAAGCTTTGAAATGTCAAATTACACTTGTTCCAACATGAATGAAGTGTGTCCAACTCATTTCCTTCTCCAAATCCATTAAATCATGTACAGTTGACCACAGTTGACTTTTCAACAGACAGATGAATTTGGCAATGCACTGATCAATCTGAACCCCAATCTCCTGATGAAATGGCTCAAGGGTGAAACCCTAGCCTCAATAATCTCAATAAAACCATAAAATGATCCTCATATCCATCATAAACCCCATCTCCTGATCATGCCCTGATTGGCCCAATGCAACTGATTTGGGTTGACCAGTGGTCAAAACCCTAATCTCAAGGGATATGCTTCAACACTTGATGAAACCAAATCATGATGATGATGATGAATCATTTCAAACAATATGAAGACCAATATCCTTCGAGAATCATGAAACCCTAATTCATAGCCCAATCCTCAGATGGCCAATGATCAATCAATAAAACCCTAGCTTGCACTTTGACTTCCTCATCTTCTGAACCAGACTTGGGAGGATGGCTTGCACAATGTAACCACATGATATGCAATATGTAATGCCTAATGACCTAAAAATGATATGTAATGTGTTAAACTAGTCCCAAGAGAGGAGGGCAAATTTTGAGGTGTTACAGGTAGCTCTGATTCTCATTCCAGATGAGATACGTAGGCATAGGATGCGATATCCTAGCGAGCCCTTTCCCCTCTTCTTCCACCTGCGTTGTTTCCAGTGTGTGTGTGTGATGTTTGTGAGCAGTTTTAGCAACCTTTTTTTTCTTTCCTTTTGAGCGTGGATCCCGTCGAGTACGACGGACGTGAGGGGTGCTAATACCTTCCCCTTGCGTAACCGACTCCCGATCCCATCTCTCTTTGGTCGCGAGACCATGTCTTTTCCAGGTTTACTTCGAGCGTTTCCTTTCCCTCTTTTGGGATAAATAACGCACGGTGGCGGCTCTGTGTTATTTTGTTTTAGCCCGCCGGTTGTTTTTCGCGGATGCGACAAACCCTAACAGTCCTGTTTACTGTGGAAATTGGTAAACAACCGCTGGTCCTCCCTAAGCCTTAAAACTAAGGGTTACTTGCAGGATCGACCAGTTGATCCTAAGACATGTGCTAATGTAACAGGGTAACTTGTTCAATTCGACGGACTGTTAACTTTGTGAGAAACGGCTTCTGACAAAATATTGAACAAGCAAAGGTTTTTTCACACGAAATAATAATGCTATAGACTATGGGTGACTCGTGACCGACAACACTATAACATTCAAAAGACGTACACAACGAACACGCTTTTGGTGAATTCTATTATCGTAATAGAATTAGTGTCGACAGCGTAGATGACAACGTAAAATGATAATTCGAACGTAAATGAAATTAAAATAAAGTGTTCAACGGGAACAATTGAAAAATAAGGAAGTTGCATTGAAGTAAATGTGGTGATTCACGTACATAGCACTCTTAAAAAACTCTTGCTTCCTCGCGCTAGGAATGTGAAGTTTTTTATAAGTGATTTTGGTACAAAGTGAACACACTCGAGTCCTCTGTGGGATCACCTATTTATAATGAACTAAAGAAACTGTCTACCAGCAAAACTACTAAAAAATAATTGTCTGTAGACAGACGTCGTGCCACACGATCTAAAAACTGCTCCATATTTTGGCGCTTGTTCTCCTTGTAACTGCTAGTCATTTTGAATTTCAAACTTATCCCGCTCAGGTATTTATGTCGACACCATCCCCTATGTGTTTGATACAATCAATAATTTCTTAAGTCCCAATCTCCGGTTCAGTCGACAGAACGGATTTCGACCAAACATGCTTCTCCTGTCGATTTCATCTTCTGGTAACTTGTGGTTTTCCCAGCTCTTGCTTATCGTGGGCTCAACTTTCTTTCAAACCTCCCCTTGGTGGGGTATAATCCTTAAATCCATAAGGCACTTTCATTAATTACGCCTTCAACATGCTCTATCAATTTCTTGTGGTAACAAAATTCCCCATAGAGATGCCATTTTCGAATGTCGACTTTTTGTGAGATAATGGCATCTTTGAGATGTCAAATTTTTCTTTACCGTTTCCACTTCTACTTAGTGATACACCTGTTTGTCCCACGCTGCTGACGTCATCTAATCAAGACAAACATCTCCTTTTTCTCTCGAGACTCACAAAATCACATCCCCATCACTTCACGTCTTTATGACGGAAATGCGTCTCCAACCACGACTGCCCCTTCGCCTCCACGTGTCTGCAGACGTGGGAACATGAGTACATGTGTCAGAAAAGGAAAATCAAACGTCCATTTTTCCTTTTCCTAGGGTTTAACTCTTATAAAACCCTTGTTTCTTCTTCTTCTTTCCTTTTTTCGCCCTCTGCTTCAGTAAACGAAAACAGCAAAACTCCTTTTATCTTCAAACCTTTAACTTCTTCCATGGCTAGCTCAAGCAAAAACAAAGCACTTCCCTCCGCTGCTAAGCTCACGCAACCACTCACCATTGATGGCAAGGAATATGTTCCTGAACCTCCCTTTGCTGAAGAAAAAGCCAAAATCTGGTGTTCTCAGGTATTAATCCCTTTCTCCCTATCTGACAAACCTCTAGCATTCTTAGGTCCACTACCAGAAAATCGTCAACCTGAGATAACCAAGAAAAATTCCTTTTTTCCCACCAGTCATCTTTCTGAACCACTAGTTTCTTCTCAAAAACCTTTCTCCCTCCATTATGTCGAAAGGAATTTTAGGACTGCTCCTCCCAAGAACTGTCCTAAGTTTTGCGCTTGGATGGATCGTTTAGAAGCAAAGAAAATCGACCACTAGAAACGAATAGGTATCTATACCCTTCTGCAGATTGCCCGTTGTGGCCCCCCTCAATCCTGTGGCATGTTGTTGGCTGCCCTCCAATTTCGGGACAGTTCAACCAACTCCTTTCATACAAAGTGTGGCATGATTATGCCAACGCTTTTAGATATTGCTGCCATTATAGGCCTAAAACCGACCGGTGAAGTCTTCGACTGTGAAGCCGTAGCACCAGTCTCTCTAAGGTTTGACGTTGGTGATTCTCGCAAGCTGACATACAATAACTTCATTGATCATCATGCTACATCTTCAGGCCCTGTGACCACTGAAGAACATGTGGCCTTTCTAACTCTTTGGCTATCTCGTTTTGTGTTCTGCTCTAGATCAATGCAGATAGCTAAACACTTTGCTCTCTTGGCAACTCGGCTACACCAAGAGTGTGACATCGCTCTTGGCCAATTAATACTGGCCTCTCTTTATGAGTCTTTATCTGAAGTTGTCTTCCAAATCAAACTCTTTGACCCTGAGAACTCAAAAAAGAAGAATGTATTGGCTCACGGTCCCTTTTGGTTCCTACAACTGTGGCTCAACGCCACTTTTTCTAAAGATATAACGTCCCATGGGATGAGAAGGGTCGCGTGTCCCCTAAAAGAATAACACCTTTGTTGGAAGCGACTGATCCCTTTGACCCTCATCAACAAAACCTTTCCTGATGTCAAGGTGTTTCACCTCTTATTTGACATTATGTTGACTCGTGCCGACTTTCACCCCTCTATGGCTCCTTTCAGTAGTCGGTCTGAAGGTCCTGAATGGCTCACCAGGACTTTTCCTTCGACCGAAGATGAGCACAAGAATGAAACTTTTGTTATCTGGAGACTCTTCCTGGTCCCCCAGTTTCTGTCGGATGTAACGTCCGGCGTCAACCCTGGATTAGTTGCTTACCAACCCAACTTGGTAGCTAGACAATTTGGACTTTGTCAGTTTGTCCCCAAGTCCTTGTATTCTTCTCTCGACATACTCACAAACATCCTTTGTGATCATCCCTAGAGTGTGATCCAAGAAGATATTGAGGCCCTTTGGGAAAACCTACCAAGGCTCCATTCCATCCCGTTTCAGCCAGCCTTCTTCTGCACCAAAGAATTTGATGATTGGTGGCAATCATATCTTACTGCTTACGTTGGTGCTCCTGAGGCCAAATTATCTGAACTAACTCGGGCTCTTGTCCATTTGCAGGCGAGATCAACCAAGTGTAAGGCTCTCCATATCAAACAAATTCAAGCTTTCCAGAAATATTTTCGAGTTGTGTATCAACCTGATAATCTTCGTCGGACCATTTCTGAGGTTGCATCCAAATTAAAGGAGAAGGTAACCGACAGGCTCCCAAAGCTTAAAATCCCTGGTTACGCGAAAGACAAGTATCTTTACGCCCTTCATTTCGGAAACATCAAATTCCCTCCTTTGCCATCTAGCCCATTGGCTTTGGCTTTCGGCTATTCAATTCCAGATTGGTACTATTGTCCCTTTCAGACGTGCAAAATGCTTATAAGAAAAAGGCCGACAAAGTGGTACCGACGAAGCATTATCTGCCCTACTACTCAGGACCACTTCATATTGATCCTCAATATGTTAGAGTGCTCGATACCACACAAATTGGTAACACTTTTTCTGGAAAGCTAGCACCTCCTTTTATTTGGATTTTGTCGCTTACTTGATTTTCTATGTTTTCTTTACAGCAATCCCATAGACCCTGTGGATCCCGCTCCTGTCAATGAACCTATCATTTCGACAGAAAAGACTCAGGTTCAAACCTGACTGATTTGCCGTCTTCTTTTACTTTGGTATATATTCTTAACTATCATTTCCACTCTTGCAGGTTACTCCTGAGAAGTCCTCTGATGATGATGAGCGACCCATTTCCCAAGTTCTGAAAAAACCCATTTCTTCGGTATGCAACTATATGTAGCAATCTCATTCAACCATGTGATTTCTCTAAGAAAAACAATACATGGCCTCTAACCCTTTACCTATGTGCAGGGTCAACCACGTTCGACAGATTTACCTGTCCCTTCTACTCAGTCCAAGAAATCCAAAAAACATAAGCGTTCTGCTGCTACAGGACCTGAGGTATTTCTTGTCGGTTTGTCCAATCTTCTGACTAGAATATCTACTTATAACCTCTCTTCCTATCTTCAGCCGACTCCACAGCCAACTCAGCCATCTTCTCAACAATCCCACAAATCCAAAGGCCACCATGGCCATAAAAGGAAAAAGCATGATTCTCCCTCTAAGGGTGGTGAGGCGAAAAAGAAAAAATAACACAAAGTGACCACTACAAAGGCTCCTTCTTCTCTAGACGCTGACACCATTGTGGTCGACACGTCTATCCTCAATAAGGTCCCTGATCCAGCTGTGGGGACTTCGAAGCCGACCAACATCCTTGTTGCTGCTGTCTTGGAGGAAGGGAATCTGGATGTCACTTTCCTAACACCGACACAGGTAATCACTTGTTTTACTACCTTTTTCTCTGAATTGCTGGCCTTTTCTCACAAACATGTTGATCCTTCTGGTGAGCAACCTCACCATGTTGCTGACTATAGCGGGATTTTCGTTACCTTTAGGTTTATTGACTAAACCAAAAGTAAACATACAATTCGAGTCGCCACCGCACTTTTATTTTTTCCAAAGGAAAGGCTAAAAAGCGAACAAAAGCCAAGTAAGAAGTTTTATCAAATCAAAAACTAATAAAAATGTCAGAGATCTAGGTAAGGGGGTTGGTTATGAAATGGGAAGGTTTTACGCACCCAAAACATCCTTAGTACTCTAAGGGAACCTCTTTTTGCAAACATGTGTTGTAGGTCGGTATTTGTGAAAATATGTGCAAAAGATTTGAGGGATGAGAAGAGAATAAATTATATTTACAATTTTGTTGTTTGAATGAATGAACCCATTGCCTACGTACCATCACAAAGGTAGGATCAAAACCTCGTAGTTCGGGGTAAAAATCACAAAGATTAGTGAATTGATTTGATCAAAAGCCTTAAGGTCTTTTGTTATCAAAGGGAGAAAACTCAACCTAAACCAACAATCCACCATGTGAGGAGGGCTTCAACATGCTAGTGAGGGGTTAACCCTATAATAAGCATGGAAGACTTATAATCCAACCACTAAGGATGAGGTGAGATTTACATCAACCACTATGATAACTCAAACCTATGACTAATGTTTTTGAAAAGGTTTTAATAAAGGTGGCCATTGGAACCACAAAAACAACTTGAAGTGAGTTATATTTACAAGTTAGATTTATTTACAAAATGAAGTCAAAGTTGAGTTAAGATATATTCACAAATGAGTATTGATGAAAAAGTTTTAAAAAGTCAAAGGCATAAGGCCTAGGTTTCTAGTTTGAAAACAATGTCAAAGTTTAAAGAAAAGATTTTTGGCTTGGGTTAGAGTGGGGAGAAGAACAGAAGGGCTAGTCCTAAAGCATACAAAGATAAGAGGAGAAAGATAAAACCCTTGGAGTTCCTTTTCTTGAAATCATAGAGATGATTCAAGATGCTCATTTCCTTTAGATTTAGCAATCAATCGAGCAATCAAACAATTTAGATTCAAGCTCCTAGGATCTCCATTTGGCTTGTCTCTCTTAACTTGGCTATTCATGACAATGGTCTTCTTTACTATCTCAAGATGGAATCCCTATAACACAAGAGCAAACATCAAAAGGTTCACAACACAATAAGAGGAATGGACAAAGAATGAGTTTTGGAAAGGAATTCCTTTGAAGTCAACTTTGGATTTTAGCATTCTAAAGGCATGAGGCCTAGTTGCTTTTCAACAAGTTTAGCATTCTGAAGGCATGAGGCCTAGTTGCTCTTGAACTCCTTTAAGCATAGGTAAGTCCTAATTCTAAGTCCTTTCTCCTTTTTGCATTAGGTTCACACAAAACAAAAGCAAAACCAATACAAGACAACAATATATTTATATACAATAATAATCTCAAATGAGCAAAAGGAAAATGACATAAACATAAAATATGTGCTCAAGTGAGCAAAGTGAAAAGCAATATGAATAAATGAGCAAGGAGTAAAGTGCATTAAAGTAAAGGGAAAGAAATTAAATGCTCAAATTTAAAGTTAGTAATTAGTATGGTTATATTAGTTTGTCATAAGTCAATTTAGCGCTATGTTAAACAATCGTAAGTGGACTAATGTAGTAGTCACACCTATCTGAGGCCGGTCAATAAAACTATAGGCAAATAAACACAAGTTAGAGATCATGACTAGTAAGCCAAACTCCTAAAACTTGTCATGCCAAAATAAAAGAGAAAGGCCTTGTATGGACTTTAGGTTTTTTGCTTGACCAAGAAGCAACCTATCTTGGACACAAAACAACTCACTTGATCTTGGATCAAGTTGAGTTTGGTTTGGATCAGAGAAGGTTAAACCAATCATTTGTCAAGACCAACCATAAGACGTTAACTCATTGGCCAAAAAAATAAAAAGAAATGGGATGAAGATGAAATGGATGGAAAGAGAAATAAAGCATCAAACACATTTGATCAAATGTGAACCAAGTCATCATCAACCAATGCTAAACAGAAGAGAAATGAAGATTACAAGTCAACAAGTCAAAAATAATTTTTTGGTATTTTTTTTTTGAATAAAAAAATGCAAAATAAAATAAACAAAATATGGTCAAACCACAAATTCAATTCAAATCAACTTCAACAAGTCCAATTAAATTCTCATAGGTCTAACATGGCCAAACAAGCTTTGACAAAAAATTTCAACAATTTTTGAAATCAGAAACTATTTAAAAATAATTAAAGACAATAAAATATAACACAATATGAATTAAAATCTCAAATAAAATCTCAAATCAATTAAGAAATTGATGAGACTATTTCTCATTGACTTATCATGATCTATAGGTGTTATGAAAATATTTTTTGGATTTTTCAAATATCAAAAAGTATTTTAAAATGATCTAAAAATATTAAAACCCAAATAATTCACAAAAAATATTAAATGAAGTCACAAAAATAATTAAAAATCAAAATATGAAACTAGATTTTTCAAGAAATTTTTTGGCATTGGTCTCATATTTTTGTGACTTCAAATAAAATATTTATGAGTTTTTGAAAATAAAATGAATTAAATGAAATTAAAACAAAAATAAGAAAATCAGGAAAATCCAGCGCCCTCTGATCATCTCATTAATTGACGTGACAATTATCATGTGGCTCAGAGGCGCGGATACACGATGTGCCTTGGTCAAGCGCGCTACACTTGGATTTAAAATAAGTCAATACAATGAAAGACCAAGATTATAACATTTATACAAGATCCAAGGGCCCTGAAGCTCCCACGTGGGGATGGTGGTGGAAACCACAATCTTCTCCGGCGATCTAACCAGATCCGGCCACCACGCGCAGGAAATCAAATGTTAATGAAAATGAAAAATTAAGGCATCAAAATGAAGCTGAGGTGATGTACATCACCCCTGTAACCATGGATCCTCCTCACAGTTCCTATTTAGAGAGAAACATGAGCTTGAAGATCATGGTGCATGAACTGAAATGGCACGATTTGCAAAATTAAGACCACAACTGGCTTGCCTCATGCATGAGGACTTCAGAAAACAGCACAAACTAAAGCAATTCACATTATATTGTAAGATCTGAATCAAAGAAAATTGAGGTTCTACCTCTGAAATGAAGATCCAAACAACACGAATTCACCAAGCTCTTGATCCAATTTTGCTCTGGAAGTGTGATGGTGATGCAAGGTTAAGGAATTGAGCTTTGAAAATCAACTAATGATGTTGAAATTCAAGCTTGAAATTGAAAGAGAAAACTGGAAATTCCTTTAGTGAGGGTTTGGTTTTCAATTCAGCAGCACTTCAGATCTCCCCTTAGTTACCATTTGAATGAGAATGCACTCCTATTTATAGCTGAAATGTGATGCAAGGCAATGCTTGGCTCGTGTGCATGAAGCTTGAAATCTCCTTGCATGGGCCTGTACAGGCGCGTGTGAGGCCCAAGAATGAATAGAAATCCATGATGATATCAAATAGAAGTGAATTGGACGTGCAATTGGCTTGGCATTTGCTTGCACATGAAGTTACAAAGTGAAATACAAAAATGAACATAATCATGAAGCTCTTCGAAACTCACTCATGGAAAGTCCAAAAAATTAATGTAAGTAATGGTTGGAAAGCCCTTGAAATAAGGAACAAAAGTCATGTTGGGCAAAAATTCATTTGGCAATTGGAAATTTATGAAAACTGGCTATGAATGTTTGGGTACAAAACATGTCTAGGTTCTCCTTTGAAAATTTTGCCAAAAGCAAGCATCTCCAAGCCCCTCTGTTTCAATGATGCAAGCCTCAAATGAAAAAACCTCCAACATCAAAGTTGTAGATATTTTAAGATGATCAATTTAGACTTAAATTTTGCATCATTTGGATTTTTCATGAGAAAGTTATGGGCACTTGAAGTTGGACATTTTTCAAATTCAATGGCTTAGGTCCAAAGTGACCTATAACGTTTTGTATTATCACATGTATTTCTTTTAGGATTATGAAATTTTTTCCAACATAACATTTTAATTAGACTTCTTAAACTTTCCAATGCATTTGGTCTCACCTCAAAATCATAAAAATTAAGGAAGTTAGATCCTTGGGAGGTTGACCCAAAATTAGGGTTTCATTCAAAATGACCTATAATGTTTTGAAATGAATGATGATCTTCCAAGTTTCAAATGGATTTTTGTTGAACATGAAAATTGTTCATATGGTTCTTAAGAACAGGTTTGATCTGAGGGTCATATTCATTTGACAAACACATCACAAGTTGTGTCTTAGTGATCCTCAGTTTAGTCAGATGACTTGACTGGTCAACTTTTCAAGGCCAAACTTCCAATCTTGATGAATGAATGATTGAGGATCCTCACATAAGCTCATATATGCATAAAATAATGAATGAAAGAACTTCCCTTGATTAAATTTGATCATATGTTGAGGTTGCTTCATGAGCAAGGCACAATCAAAGCATAGTTGAATTAGGGTTTCCTTGGGAAACAATCCTCAAGCCCTTTGGGTTATCTTGATCAAATTGGAAAATTGAGACACTTGGGAGATATATGATGATTAGGAACTTTGTGGACCACTTTCATGCTTTTTCTCATCTTCATCTAGCCACTTCATTGAGCATGGGAGCCTCCTAGGAGCATGGGAGCACATGATCACTTGAGCTTCAAAACAAAAGAGTTAATGACATATTTTTGTGCTTTTGGTTAGTAATAAAAATAAGAAAAGCAATAATATACAATACAACTATGCTTGGTGATCTCAAACCAACTCACACAAGTCCCACCCTAGGGTAAAGGAGCCAAACATGCTATGATCCTTGAGGCAATGCAGATGAGCAATGATATGATGCCATGAGGGATCTTAGGGTCAAAATTAGGGTCTTACAGATGCCCCTATTTAAGGTCATTCTAGCCTGATATATGAAGGTTAAAATCTTCGTCTCGACGAGGTAGAATGGGCTTAAATAAAAACAAAGAGACGAATTTTGGTCCCTAAGAGACCTCATGATGCAAATGTATGCATGCAAAAATAAAATCTTCATAGTGAATAATTACCACGAAGGAAAAGAAATCAGAAGAAACTAAAAATCCAATAGGAGTAACACACTCACTAAGGAGACAGAGACTCTGGGGAAAATGAGGTAAAAATGCGTGAGTAGGTCACGACTTGAAAACTTTGCTGGGAGACACGAAGGGATTCCACGAAAATAAATCGGTGGAAAGGCTCGAGCTGACGCAAAGATGCATGTATTGGGGAATATACCAATACAGTGAAACTATCCACAAAGGATACTTCAGATGAAAATCCAAACTCAGACGGGGATGTCTGCAAAGGACATCGGCTGAGGAAGAAACAACGAGATATCATCGGTTATTGGGTTATAAACTCAAAGAGAGACATGTTATCAAGACACTGGTTACTGGGTGAGAGAACAATACGCTTAGGGAGAAAGAATATCTAAGACCGGTATAAGGGTGAAAGATATCAATCATCCGAAACATCTGAGGGGGACCCAAAAGGCACATCTCAACTCAGGAAAATCTGACTCCACATGGGACAAAAGTCATAATAGGGAGCAGAAGGAAAGGCCACCAGGGATACCGGTTACTGGGCATATAATGGGTGACCAACCAGACGTGAATTGGTAACATATCCAAGACATTCATCATCCGAAAGGATGGCTGAAACAACAAACTCGACTTACATGATGGACATTCGATTCCACAAGGAAATACGAATCTTACGCAACTGGGGAAGAACAAGACTTCGACTGAAGAGTGCATGAGATATATTATCTATTACCGTCATAACGTAGATAATATACTCGCATGGAAGATTATCCACAACTGGTTACTGGGTTAATGAAGGATAAATCAACCGAAATGAAAAGACATCGGGATACCGATTACTGGGTATAAAATGATGACCAATCAGAAGGAGAAACAATCATTACCAAACAAGGGTAAATGAAAGATGACTCGGCGGGGATAAATTGCTTGATAAAAGAAATTATCCGAGAGATATATCACCGACTACTGGGTGGTATACTCAAAACGAAGGAATATCAATACCGGTTACTGGGTAAAGATAACCAACAAAGAGGGGATTACATCTACCGGTTACTGGGTAGAAAACCACATAAATAGGACTTACAACTACCGGTTACTGGGTAGAAGGCCACATAAATAGGACTTACAACTACCGGTTACTGGGTAGAAGGCCACAGAAATAGGACTTACAACTACCGGTTACTGGGTAGAAGGCCACAAGATCCACTAGGGAAAAGGATGAACAATTACTAGTTACTGAGAAATTGAACAACTAAACCACATGGAACTGCAGATGGTAACAAGAAAGAAGTCAATCTAGGAACAAACTAGAAAGACATAATTAAACAAGACTCAGCCCAATGAGGATATAACTCAAGGAGAGTAATCCCACCCTGATATACAACTGGGAAGGAAACTGAAATAGTAATCATCCACGAGGGCATAACTCAGTGGGGAAGAAAGAAGGAAAGACAGGCACTTTCTGCCTATGGGGCTGACTCTATATGGAGAGATCAGACACTAACATCTGCTTGGGGAAGAACATTTCACCAATAGCAGGGAATAACAAGCAAGGATGTATGGCAAAGAATGCAACATGAATATCTGAATGCTATAATTATACATGTATATGCATGATCTGTGTATGATTAATGCTGACAAACAGACATATCTAACACAAACAGGTCCGAGACTCAAACGGACATCCGATATAATATCTCAACAAGAAAGGCAAAGCCTACAGGAGAAATCAGCTCTGGTGAGGATGCATCAAATACTGGAAGACATCGATCACCACTGGGGATAGGTAAAGTTATAACTGCCAACTACCAAGGACTTCGCGTCCATTCTTGGGAACAAGTGGCTGAAGATCGATAAGATCCGCCGTAGAAGAAACTCTACTGGGGAACTTATCAAGGCAAGATACACAAATCCGTGGGGCTCAATGTCGGACAGATACTCATCAATCAAAACACTCCCTTCTAACTGTTGGAGAGACAACTCTGCAAAAGGGGAGAAAGGACAATTTGCTCCACTGGGGAAGGAAGCAACACATCTCTCTCAACATCTCTCAACTTGAAGAAATCTTCAACCACGGAGGGAATCCAAATTACCAAACTTGGGTCAAGCAACCTGCAGGGGATGAACTGTAGGCAACCCTACTGGGGATAAATTGCTAGTACTCCCGAAGGAACTGTCCTGGTTGAGGGAAACAGAAACGAATCCTTCGTCAACACATGATATGCTGGGGATAGAAGAAAAACAGATCTTCCACCGACTGCCCTAAACCACTTCCTACTAAGGAGACAACTTGAAAGCTGATGAAGAGGACATAAACATGCCCGCATGTGAACAAGTGTCTTACCTTTTAGGAAATCGTACTATCCTTAGGAGAGCACTAAAGACGTTTCGACTATCCTTTCAGTCATTGCGAATGTTCATTTGGCTTAAAAACAGTTTATAAAACTTTATTTGTTTAAAACAATGATATTTATCAATTAAAACATGCAAACATTTATTGAACAGAAACAAATAAGAATGCCAAGAGTTGGATAAAAGCTCAAATTTATTTAATGGAATGGTAGTTCGCAAATGGCGAGACTCCATGGATCTTTACAAATTTGAAATTGGTGATATATATTGGAAAAAGGGCTACATTGAACATAATGACCATTTCTCCACCAACTCTGAATCCAATGTATTTGAAGCTTCAATGGATGATGACTGAAAGAGAATCTTTGATAGATGACTGTTGTAGGGCAAAGTCTTGTCAGGATGCAGTTACTTGCCAAATCCCTAATTTTTGCCTATATTGCCCCAGGGTGAGGTACTCAATCTAGCGGGATATATATATTCATTTTTTATGTCTCTAACTTTTGCTTGGGTCGCCCTTTCGGGTTTCAATCCACCGAGACGCTCATTTTTGCCTAAGTCGCCCTTTCGGGTTTTCAACTTAGCGAGCTATTCTGTTTTTATTTTTTAGGCGAAGTATTTCTTGACTGCATATGAATTCACAGGACGAGTGAAATCCTCCCCATCCATAGTTGTGAGCAACAAAGCACCGCCTGAAAAGGCTCTCTTAACAACGTATGAACCTTCATAGTTTGGAGTCCACTTGCCCCTGGAATCGGGCGCGAAAGACAAGACTTTCTTGAGTACGAGGTCACCTTCTCGGAACACACGAGGCTTGACCTTCTTATCAAAGGCTTTCTTCATCCTTTGCTGATACAACTGACCATGACACATGGCAGTTAATCTCTTTTCTTCAATCAAGTTCAACTGGTCATATCGACTCTGAACCCATTCAGCCTTGGTCAACTTGGCTTCCATCAAGACTCTCATTGATGGGATCTCAACCTCCACGGGGAGCACAACCTCCATGCCATATACAAGGGAGAAGGGGGTTTCCCCTGTTGAAGTGCAGGCAGATGTACGATAGCCATGTAAAGCAAATGGAAACATTTCATGCCAATCTTTGTACGTAACAACCATCTTCTGGATAATCTTCTTGATGTTCTTGTTAGCAGCTTCAACAACCCCATTCATCTTAGGTCTGTAAGGAGAAGAATTATGGTGTGCAATCTTGAACTCGCTACATAGCTCTTTAATCATCTTGTTGTTCAAGTTAGATCTATTATCAGTAATGATCTTTTCTGGCACACCATATCGGCATATGAGTTGGTTCTTGATAAACCTCACAACCACTTTCCTGGTCACATTCGCATATGATGCCGCTTCAACCCACTTGGTGAAGTAATCAATAGCTACGAGAATAAAACGGTGACCGTTTGACGCCTTTGGCTCTATCATGCCAATCATGTCAATTCCCCACATGGAGAAAGGCCATGGTGAGGAAATAAAATTCAAAAGTGTCTGGGGAATATGAATCTTGTCCGCATAAATCTGACACTTGTGGCATTTCTTCACATATTTGCAGTAATCAGACTCTATTGTCAGCCAATAGTAGCCTGCTCTCAACATCTTCTTTGCCATGGCATGTCCTTTGGAATGAGTACCAAATGAACCCTCATGGACTTCAGACATTAACAGGTCTGCTTCGTGTCTATCCACGCATCTGAGCAGAACCATGTCAAAATTCCTCTTATACAGTATATCACCATTGAGGTAGAAACTGCCGGATAATCTCCTCAAAGTCTTCTTATCTTTAACAGATGCCCCAGACGGGTAGGTCTGACTCTGAAGAAAACTCTTGATATCATAATACCATGGCTTATCATCTTCTACTTCCTCAACTGCAAACACGTGAGCTGGTCTATCCAAACGCATCACAGTAATATTGGGGACTTCATTCCAATACTTCACCGTAATCATTGAAGCAAGCGTAGCAAGAGCATCTGCCATCCGATTCTCATCTCGAGGAATATGAAGGAAGTCAACCTTAGTAAAGAAAGTTGAAATCCTTCTCGTATAAGCTTTGTATGGGATGAGGCCAGGCTGACTCATCTCCCATTCACCCTTAATCTGATTAACAACAAGGGCCGAATCACCATAAACATCAAGATGTTTGATCCTAAGATCAATACATTCTTCCAAACCCATAATACAAGCCTCATACTCCGCCATATTATTCGTGCATTTGAAGGTTAGCCTTGCTGTAAAAGGAAAATGTGTGCCTTGAGGAGTAATAATCACTGCCCCAATACCATTTCCATATTGATTAACAGCACCATCGAACACCATACCCCATCGGGAGCCAGGCTCTGGCCCTTCATCGAGCGTGGGCTCATCACAATCTTTCATCTTCAAATACAGAATCTCCTCATCAGGGAAGCCGTACTGCACAGACTAATAATCTTCAATCGGTTGATGTGCCAAGTGGTAAGCCAAGAGACTACCTTTAATAGCTTTCTGAGCTCGATACTCAATATCATACTCAGATAACAACATCTGCCAACGGGAAATCCTCCCAGTTAAAGCAGGCTTCTCAAAGATATACTTGATTGGATCCATTTTGGATATCAACCAAGTTGTATGATTCAACATATACTGGCGTAAACGCTTGGCAGCCCAAGCCAAAGCACAACATGTCTTCTCAAGCATTGAGTACCGAGACTCACAATCAGTAAATTTTTTACTCAAGTAGTATATGGCATACTCTTTCTTCCCTGATTCATCTTGTTGACCCAATACACAACCCATGGAATCATCAAGCACGGTCAAGTACATAATCAATGGTCTCCCTTCAACAGGCGGAGACAGAATCGAAGGCTCAAACAAATACTCTTTGATACTGTCAAAGGCCTTCTGGCAATCTTCGGTCCAATCATGACGCTGATCTTTCCGGAGGAGCTTGAATATAGGCGCACATGTGGCAGTCATGTGGGATATAAATCTCGAAATGTAATTCAAGCGGCCAAGAAAACCTCGGACTTGCTTCTCAGTTTTGGGCGCAGGCATTTCTTGTATTCCTTTGACCTTGGCAAGATCAACTTCAATACCTCTCTCACTGACAATAAATCCCAATAACTTGCCGGAACAGACTCCAAATGTACACTTGTTCAAATTCAGGCGGAGCTTATACTTCCTCAAACGCTGGAAAAGCCTCAACAAGTGTTCTACATGTTCAACTTCCGTTTTCGACTTCGCAATCATATCATCAACATACACCTCAATCTCCTTGTGCATCATATCATGAAACAAGGTAGTCATAGCTCGTTGATACGTGGCTCCGGCGTTCTTCAAACCAAAGGGCATCACTCGATAACAAAATGTTCCCCAAGGTGTGATGAATGTTGTCTTCTCCATATCCTTGGGTGCCATTTTAATCTGATTATAACCGGAAAATCCGTCCATAAATGAGAAGACATTGAATTTAGCTGTATTGTCTACCAACATATCAATGTGTGGTAGAGGAAAATCATCTTTCAGACTAGCTTTATTCAAGTCATGGTAGTCCACGCACATTCGGACTTTTCCATCTTTCTTAGGCACAGGCACAATATTGGAAACCCATTGAGGATATGTAGAAGTCACCAGAAACCCCGCATCAATTTGCTTCTGAACTTCTTCTTTAATCTTCACTACCATATCAGGATGAGTTCTTCTGAGCTTCTGCTTCACAGGCACACACTCAGGCTTTAACAGCAAGAAATGTTGCACAATATCAGTATCCAGACCAGGCATGTCTTCATATGACCAGGCAAAGACGTCGACATATTCTCGTAGCAACTCAATCAACCCCTTCTTAACAGACTCTTCCAGGAGTGCCTCAATCTTCACTTCACGAACGCAATCTTCAGACCCCAAGTTGACTATTTCCAGATTCTCAAGATGTGGCTGAATGATCTTCTCCTCGTACTCAAGCAGACGGGTAATCTCATCAGGAATCTCTTCAACATCATCTTCTTCTGCCTCAAATACAGGGAACTCAAAGTTGGGAGATGGTGTTGGGTCATTATGTTCAATGGGTTTGATTAACCTGCATAATGATTTTGAGTATAAAAGAGATTTCAGAATTCAAATAAAGCAACTCATTATGCAGATGAAAAGATTGATTTTATTCTCTTTTTTAGGGTTTTATGGTGATCACCAATTTCATGCAAAAAGGAAAAATAATTTGGAAAATAAATATTTAACATGTGATTACTAAATGAATATCATTGTATTAATCAAATTGTGCCAACAATGTCTTCACTTCTCCTTTTGGCATGGGAGAAGGGTTTTCAAACAGAATGAACACATTATGTTGACTTGTGGATAACTGTTGGAACATCAACAGTGACACAATTATTGCAGATCCCGCCAGGTATGACAAAGTTGGCAAGGTCTTTCTCTTCATCATCTTCCACAATGGCAGCAGCTTCCTGATCTTCAACAGTGTGGATAAAACCTCCACTCTGGAACAACCCATACTCATTGGAAACACCGGAAGAATATCCTATGCCATCTCGGGACTTGTTATCTTCCAACTTGATCATTTTCCCCAAACCAGTAGTTGCACCATGCTCAATGGCCAACTTCGCATCGTTATAAGAGACAAATGAATAAAGTCCTTTCCTTGAAGGCTCAGCAATAGACAAGGCTTGGAACGGCGTCCCAACCTCATCCTCAGCATCAATATAGGAAAAGGAAGATAAATGACTGACCAAGAGAGTCTTCTCTCCCCCTACCACCACCAACTTCTTGTTCTTCACGAACTTCAACTTTTGGTGTAGGGTGGATGTCACGGCGCCTGCCTCGTGAATCCATGGTCTGCCAAGCAAACAACTGTAAGACGGATGAATATCCATGAGCTGAAAAATGATCTGAAAATCACTAGGTCCAATCTTGATCGGGAGTTCTAATTCGCCGATCACATTTTTGCGCGATCCATGACACGCCTTCACAACCACTCCACTCTGCCTCATGGGAGGCCCCTGGTAAGAAAGTTTGGCAAGAGTGGATTTTGGAAACACATTGAGCGATGATCCTGTGTCCACCAACATATTGGACAAGGCATCATCCTTACAGTTCATTGAAATGTGTAAAGCCAAATTGTGGTCTTTTCCCTCCTCGGGAAGATCAGCATCACAAAAGCTCAAGTTGTTGCAAGCGGTTATATTTGCAACAATGCTATCAAACTGTTCTATTGTGACATTGTGGTCCACGTATGCCACGTCCAACACCCTCTGCAAAGCTTCATAGTGTGGCTCAGAATTCATCAACAAAGATAAGACAAATATTTTTGATGGAGTTTGTAGCAGCTGATCAACAACGTTATATTCACTCCTTTTGATGAGCCTCAGCAATTCATCACCATCCTCTTTCAAAATGCCAGACTTGCCAACCAGGACAGGAGTGTTATTACTCTTGACAGCAACAGGGTCAACAACAGGAACAAAATTGTTTGAAGAAGAAGTCCCCATGAGACCGGCAGGATTAACAATAGTTCTTTTCACGACATCTTTATGGGGTTTCGGTTGCGCCGAGAAAACACGATCACTGCGGGTCACACCACTGATGTCTAAAATGCTCACCACGGAGGTTGAGGGAAACGACACCTCTTTCCCATCTTCTAGCATCACAACGTTATATCGGTAGGGAACTACCTTGTCTGATACATACGGGACAGGACCCGCTGGCTTAATCACAAGAGCTGGCGATACCTTCTTCTTGCTGCCATCATACTTGACGACAACAGGCTCAGGAATTTTAAATATCGGGGTGATAACATCGACTTCGTCCTCATTACGATTCTGAAGTATTTCAATCATTCCCTGATCAATCATCTCTTGGATGTCCTTTCTTACTTGTCGGCATCCTCTCTCATTGATAGTGCACACCTGACACCTATCATGGTCATGCTCGTAGTGGCTGTGTTCATATAACAGCTTGTGCATCTCGACCAAAGATTGCCTTATGTCATTAACATACATGACTTTGTATTTTCCAGGGCATCCCTGGACCATGTTAACAGCTGCTTTCCCATGCTCGGGCAATGGGTTCTTCTTAACATTTGGACCTACGTCCTCGAAAAACAATATCCCACTTCTCACAAGGTCTTGCACCTTGGTCTTCAATGGGTAACAATTTTCCACGTCATGTTCGGGAGCACCGGAATGATACACACAGTGAAGCTCAGGCTTATACCACCACTGAGGGTTGGTCGGTACAACAGGAGGATCTCGCAGAGTTATCAGCTTCCTATCTATTAAGGAAGGATAAAGCTCAGCATAAGTCATCGAAATCGGGTCAAAAGTTACCCTCTTCCTCTCGTAGTTGCTGGTGCTGACGTTATTATTGTTGCGAGGCTGGTAGGTCTGTTGTTGTTGACGATGTTGTTGTTGTTGTTGGTGATGAGCTTCTCAAAAAGTAAGTTCTATATGAGCCACCTGGTGTTGGTTGACGGCAGGACGCACATCCTTCCTCCTCGCAGATGGCCTTCTTTTTGTATGAGAGGACACAACATGAGTCTCTCCCTTTTTCTTCCTCGCAAAGCCTCCATACTTCTTTGCTGAGGAGCTTTCATCTCTAGATAACCGTCCTTCACGGACCCCTTCTTCCAGTCTCATTCCCATATTCACCATTTCGATGAAGTCTGAGGAAGCACTGGCAATCATTCTTTCATAATAGAAAGAGCTCAAAGTCTTCAAGAAGATCTTTGTCATCTCCTTCTCTTCTAGGGGTGGCACTATCTGAGCTGCCAATTCTCGCCATCTCTGGGCGTACTCCTTGAAGGTCTCTTTCTCTTTCTGGGACATCGCCCTCAACTGGTCCCTGTCCGAAGCCATATCCACATTATATTTATACTGCTTGACGAAAGCCTCGCCTAAATCATTGAAAGAGCGGATGCTTGCACTCTCCAGCCCCATATACCACCAGAGCGCAACATCTGTCAGGTTATCCTGAAAGTAGTGGATCAGTAGTTGGTCGTTATCGGTCTGTATGGACATCTTGCGAGCATACATCACAAGATGGCTGAGCGGGCATGTATTTCCCTTATACTTCTCAAAGTCAGGCACTTTGAATTTAATAGGGATCTTCATGTTGGGCACTAGGCACAACTCAACATCACTTTTCCCAAAGAGGTCCTTACCCCTCAGAGTCTTCAGTTCCTTGTGCAGCTCAAGGAATTGGTCTTTCATCTCGTCCATCTTCTCATATACGTCCAGGCCCCCAGATGGCTCGGAATGATAGATGGTGTCTTCAACACGGGGAAGGGTGTGCACAACGGGAGGTGGCACAGACAGGATCGGCCTAGATGCCTGCAGAGAGGCGAGAATAGGAGAAAAACCCTCTGGCACAAAATTAGCAGGCATTCCCCAAGGGAACCTAGCTAGCATAGTTGGAGCGAAATGGGTTGTTGCAGCAGGCACGGTTGAAGTCGCTATCTCAGAAATAACCGTCCTTGCGGGAGGAGTTGCAGGAGTTGGCGAAGCTTGGCTCTGGGTGGCCAAAACTGACTCCATCATGGCAGTCAGCCTAGCGACCTCTTCTTTCAATTCCCTGTTCTCTTGCTCTAAATGCTCCATTATCCTTGGATGATTGGCTCTGGTATTATACCGGTGCGTCAGCTTGTCTTCAAAATAAATGAAGAACAAAGAGTTAGACCACTGATCAAGAGCTCAGAACAAAACCTACTTATGCATATGATGCATGCAATGTTTGTGCATATGGTTTATTTTTATTAGAGGAACTTTATAGAGATCTGTTTGCAAATATTTGAAAATATTTTACTCTTAAGACATATATGGAATACTCATAGCAATAGTATTTGGAAACTTTTTACACCAATGAAGTAGTACAAAAATAAGAAAATCAGGAAAATCCAGCGCCCTCTGATCATCTCATTAATTGACGTGACAATGATCATGTGGCTCAGAGGCGCGAATACACGATGTGCCTTGGTCAAGCGCGCTACACTTGGATTTAAAATAAGTCAATACAATGAAAGGCCAAGATTATAACATTTATACAAGATCCAAGGGCCCTGAAGCTCCCACGTGGGGATGGTGGTGGAAACCACCATCTTCTCCGGCGATCTAACCAGATCCTGCCACCACGCGTAGGAAATCAAATGTTAATGAAAATGAAAAATTAAGGCATCAAAATGAAGCTGAGGTGATGTACATCACCCCTGTAACCATGGATCCTCCTCACAATTCCTATTTAGAGAGAAACATGAGCTTGAAGATCATGGTGCATGAACTGAAATGGCACAATTTGCAAAATTAAGACCACCACTGGCCTGCCTCATGCATGAGGACTTCAGAAAACAGCACAAACTAAAGCAATTCACATTATATTGTAAGATCTGAATCAAAGAAAATTGAGGTTCTACCTCTGAAATAAAGATCCAAACAACACGAATTCACCAAGCTCTTGATCCAATTTTGCTCTAGAAGTGTGATGGTGATGCAAGGTTAAGGAATTGAGCTTTGAAAATCAACTAATGATGTTGAAATTCAAGCTTGAAATTGAAAGAGAAAATTGGAAATTCCTTTAGTGAGGGTTTGGTTTTCAATTTAGCAGCACTTCAGATCTCCCCTTGGTTACCATTTGAATGAGAATGCACTCCTATTTATAGCTGAAATGTGATGCAAGGCAATGCTTGGCTCGTGTGCATGAAGCTTGAAATCTCCTTGCATGGGCCTGTACAGGCGTATGTGAGGCCCAAGAATGAATGGAAATCCATGATGATATCAAATAGAAGTGAATTGGACGTGCAATTGGCCTGGCATTTGCTTGCACATGAAGTTACAAAGTGAAATGCAAAAATGAACATAATCATGAAGCTCTTCGAAACTCACTCATGGAAAGTCCAAAAAATTAATGTGAGTAATGGTTGGAAAGCCCTTGAAATAAGGAACAAAAGTCATGTTGGGAAAAAATTCATTTGGTAATTGGAAATTTATGAAAACTGGCTGTGAAGGTTTGGGTACAAAACATGTCTAGGTTCTCCTTTGAAAATTTTGCCAAAAGCAAGCATCTTCAATCCCCTATGTTTCAATGATGCAAGCCTCAAATGGAAAACCCTCCAACATAAAAGTTGTATATATTTTCAAGATGATAAATTTAGACTTAAAGTTTGCATCATTTGGATTTTTCATGAGAAAGTTATGGGCACTTGAAGTTGGATATTTTTCAAATTCAATGGCTTAGGTCCAAAGTGACCTATAATGTTTTGTATTATCACATGTATTTATTTTAGTATTATGAAATTTTGTCCAACACAAAATTTGAATTAGAATTCTTAAACTTTCCAATTCATTTTCTCTCACCTCAAAATCATAAAAATTAAGGAAGTTAGGTCCTTGGGAGGTTGACCCAAAATTAGGGTTTCAATCAAAATGACCTATAATGTTTTTAAATGAATGATGACCTTCCAAGTTTAAAATGGATTTTTGATGAACATGAAAGTTTTTTATATGGTTCTTAAGAACATGTTTTATCTTGGGGTCATCTTCATTTGACAAACACATCACAAGTTGTGTCTCAGTGATCCTCAGTTTAGTCAGATGACTTGACTGGTCAACTTTTCAAGGCCAAACTTCCAATCTTGATGAATGAATGATTGAGGATCCTCACATAAGCTCACATATGCACAAAATAATGAATGAAATAACTTCCCTTGATTAAATTTGATCATAGGTTGAGGTTGCTTCATGAGCAAGGCACATTCAAAGCACAGTTGAATTAGGGTTTCCTTGGGAAACAATCCTCAAGCCCTTTGGGTTATCTTGATCAAATTGGCAAATTGAGACACTTGGGAGACATATATGATGATTAGGAACTTTGTGGACCACTGTCATGTTTTTTCTCATCTTCATCTAGCCACTTTATTGAGCATGGGAGCCTCCTAGGAGCATGGGAGCACATGATCACTTGAGCTTCAAAACAAAAGAGTTAGTGACATATTTTTGTGCTTTTGGTTAGTAATCAAAATAAGAAAAGCAATAATATACAATACAAACATGTTATGATTTCAACCTCCATAATTCACCCCCTCTTATATTTGAAGTCACTTGTCCAACATGTTAGGGTTGGGTACTAGTGTTCATATTACTTGTCTCATACCCATATTTTGAAATTGAGGAGAATACAAACCCTAACCTGAAACCTTTAAAAGTGGGTTATCCCTGTCAAACTCAGGTAGGTTTGGACGGGTACCCACAAAGACGAGTATTGTTGTTGTGTCTAATTGTGATACATATTCGATGACCATCATCGTCACTCTTATAATTTCGATGTATGAGCCCCCACAACATCTTCTGGATGAAGGAATGGTTCACTCCAGAGTACCTGGTGTTGGAAAGTTTGGAATGGGAATCTTCTTTAGTGTCCTACTCCTTTGGGATGTGCAAGATCTCAAAGTATTTAAACATTTATAGTGTTTCCCTGGTCTATGTGACATATCGATGCAATGATGGATCTTTGGTCTGAGCCTTACTTTTGACTTGTAACATATAGAGATTGGAAACTATTCTTATTGTAATGTTCTATGCCCCCATCTCGGCGGCCAATATGAGACTGAAGATGGCCACAACTTCTTATTTAGCCTGATTATTAGTGGTAGGGAATTTGAAGCATAAGGATGCTCGAAACACCAATCTGACTTTGTTCTCCAAAATGAGTCTGACTTTGCTTTTCCAATTATTAAATGATTCATTTGTGAACATGGTCCAATGTGGTCCGACTCTGATATGCAGGAGTCCTTTATGCAATAAAATGTGTGAACAATTAGGCTTTCAAAACATTTATCGCTTCAAAGGAGATGTCGAATTAAGACAATTCAATATACCACTTTATTACTCATCATGCCAAATCCGGGCGACAGAGAACTTGCTTCAAGGGAAAATATGTTCGGACTAGATGGCATGTGCTAAAAAATATCATTGCACCTTTCTGGATGCAGTCACTAAGGACAATGTTGCCTTATCATATGAGGACAACTCTAATTGCTTCATTGGATATGGCCAAATAAAAGAATAATATCTCCCCAATGGAAGGCCGGGACAATACTGGTGAAGTTTATATGGCCATTTTTCAAGGATACAGATGCTTGCTCGCATTCTGGAGTCCATTAGAGAGTCATTTGGTGTATCTAACTTCTGAGATAAAGTTAGCATCGAGTAAGCCATGAATTGTCTTCATGGTCGCTTCGGCCTTTTCACAGGACTTCCGCCTCTTTGCCAAGATACGTATCGTGCACAAACATTGATATTTAGTTGATGGTATGCCACACTCGTGTCTATAATCGACATCTCACATGGAGAAATCGTGAAGAGGTCGACATTGGTCTTTGGGAACTCAACAAGTCATTTCTTTCCACTCGAACTGACCGCGTCGCGTTATCATTGAGTTAGACGACTTCAAACTCGTCATTCAGAATCGGCCTCAAGGTATTCATTTTG
This sequence comes from Lathyrus oleraceus, assembly GCF_024323335.1. NCBI lineage: Eukaryota > Viridiplantae > Streptophyta > Magnoliopsida > Fabales > Fabaceae > Lathyrus > Lathyrus oleraceus. The sequence continues at coordinate 412,856,962 of NC_066580.1, read as the reverse complement.
CTCTCGCTCGATATATTCTAAGCTATGTTGGTTACTTCATTGACCTTCTTCCTCCACTCCTCAAGAATGACGTCGTATTCAAGGAGTTATTTAGTGTTACCTAATGTGTAAGACGAGCTCTACGCACATCAACTTTAACATGGACTGACTAATCTAAATCATTATGGTATTTCATCTTTAGTTAGACTGTAGAGGCTACGACGTACAACGTTGTCATGAATGATATCCCAAGAATGCCTTGCCATTATAGACACTCCAATGGATAAGTAAGTGAGATAATGAAGAATAATGTGAGAGTATAAATGAATTTAAATCATTTTTTTTCCACGTGGGATACACTATATATGAGAATTGGTTGAGGTGTCCAATACCTAAATCAGATGTGGGGCTTTCTCTATTAAGCGTTTAGCCGACTAAGAACAATATTGACATCATGATATCTTTTAAACAATAGTCACTTATAATGAGTATTTCAAGAATTAATTAATAAAGGCTTGAATTAATTAGCCTTTATTTATTTCAAAGTTTTTTATGCTAATTGATTACTAGAAAGTGTATAGCCTGCATCATATTTAAAAGATCGGCTATTTCTGGCATAAATATTTAAATTGTCAATAACTTTTAACAATTGTGATCAAAATTAAATTATTATTTTTTTTAATTTATAACAGTTAGTGACGGAGTTGACAACATGGTGGTGACGTTAGAATTGAAAATTTGATGGTGACACTAAAGTTGAAATTTTGGTTCTTGAAAGAAAAAAAAATTCTAAATTTGATTATTACAGCTACTCAATTTAAAGATGGAAATAAAATCTCGCTGTCGAAGATTAATTTCCTAATGGAGTCAAATATCCTCATGTAATTAATAAGCTAAAAATTTGAGTTGATACTAATACTAATACCAATTAACTGCATCTATCTTTAATTAATTAACGATATTGAATATAAATTCTAGCCTCTTGTGTTGTAGCATGTACAATGTCAATGTATTAATCAACTGTACTTAAATGGTTTTTGTAAACGACTTGTGTAGCATCTTAAATAAAATTAAAATGTAAAAAGATTAAAAATATTACAATTGTTGTAATTTCTATTTCAGCAATGTTAAAAAGTTAATTTCTAACTAATTTTCAGTCAAGAATATTTGCTGAATTGTGATTTTATAATAAAGTAAATTGAGTATATTATAATTGTTATTATTTTCTTTTAGAAGATAGTATCAACATATTAAATTTAATTAATTAATTAATTAATAACAAATAAATATTTATTATGTGTATAAATTACATGCGTCAATGATTTGTTTAGCTATTCATTTTTCAAATAACCCTATTGTTTCGTTTGAGAATTAAAAATATATGTTTAAGCTCCGCTTAAAAATAAAAAATAGAGATAGTTGAATAACTGTGATCTTGAACAGCGGCTCTAATATCCTTTATGGTCATGCGGGATGGATCTGCATGATTAACACTCTAACACTTAAGTCTGTTCAAAATTCAAGATGGGTATAATAAATATGGAGATCAGAGATTGAACCTTGCTCTTAGCATAACTATTTTTATATTTTGTGTCGAGTAGAGTGGATTTGAGATGGAATGGGTCTTTGGCCAATTGGATCTTTGGTCGATCCAAAACAGTTGTCATTGAGACTTTGTTGAGCACTAAAAGAGTCGGGGGAAGCTTTAAGTATCATTGACCAGCCTCCATGTCATGGTCTGATGTGAAACGAAGCCTTATAGTTTTTGAAAAAGTAATGGGGGGCATGCACATTTAATGCAACCCTATCATTGAAACATTTCATCACCCTTTTCTAACATGTGCAGTGTACTTGAGTGCACTCGAGTTGACATGTATCTAGGATTGGAAATGTAGTCGTTGATCTCGTGATTTCTTTCCATAGTTGGCCTTGGTCTTTCAGCTACAGTTGCTTATAAATAGAGTGAGTTGGGCTTTTGAAAGTTTTCGCAACCTTTACCTTTCAAGTTTTACAGTTACTTTTCTAGAAAACATCTTCGTTCCTTCTTCCCTTAGAGTATCACTAGAAGTGATTCAGTACTTCTCTTAAATCATTTCGCTGTCTTTCATTCTCCTGCTTCATCACTCTCCCATAACCAGGTACTCTTCTATTTTAAACTTTACCTTCATCATTTCTTGTTTTCTAGTCAGGATGAGTGATAATACTACTGATTTAGTGAGCGATTTTGAAGCTGAAACTTCATATGCTTCTGCAATGAGTAAAATTAGAAACAAATAATTATATTTTATTTGTTTTATTTAAAAAGAGAAATTGAGAGGAAATTAGGATTAGTTTGTTGTACGTGAAATTTGGCAAGAGTTTGGAAGAGGGATAGTTAGGATGAGATACCATAACCAAAAGCTTAAAGATTATGCAATTCTAAGGTAAGGGGAAGAATTTATTCATGTGTGGGTGCTTAGAAAAAGAGGATAGAGAGGGTTCCTTACCCTCCTCCTTTGGGGTTTTTCCTTTTCACCATTGTTGGATGGTTTAGAGCTTGAGATGAATTTTTAGTAAAACTCTTTCAAGAATTATGTGTCATTGTGTTAATTTTATATTCTGAATTGCATGCCAAATTCGTCTGAATTTATCCGATTAATTCGGAAAATTGTTTTTCTTATTGGTTGTGTTGAAGAGTGTTGAAGATGATGATGAGTTTTAATCAAATTGATGTAATATATGTTAATTTGTGTCTATTGATTATTTTTAACATTGTATTAATATGTGTGATTGAATTTCGTGTGTTTGGGATCAATTGGGGTCGAAATCAGAGCTTTGATAGGGCTCCAATGGTGGAAATTACGCTTTATGACATTGATGTTCTGGGCTCTCGTGCTCACCGCGGTCAAAGCCCCGCTAAGCAAAATTTTGCTTAACGCGGGGAGGGCTCGCCCAATGAGATGCCATGTCTTTGGTTTTTGGTCTCAGTGAGGATGAGCTTCGATGAGCGAGACTTCTCTGAACGAGCTACTGTGTTTGCTTAGCGAGCGTGACAAAGTGAGTGTTATGTTTTTTCTATGAGTCGCACTTAGTGAGCGATTCATATCTCAGTGAGTGCTCGCTCAACGAGCAATGTCTCTCTTGGCGAGATATGCAGAATGAGGAACTTTCTAGTTTCTTAGTTGTGTGCCTGGAGAGAGGGGAGCTCTCCTAGCGAGGGCTTGCTCAGCGACCTGTAGGTCGCTCAGCGAGAGTGACAGTGCAAAATTGAGTTGCTTCGAGTTAATTTTGTGACAGTGTGTTGTTTTGATGATTAATTGGTACTGTCATGTACTGTTTGAGATTATTTTATTCTGTTTGATGTGAATTGATGAATTTTACTGAATTGATAATTATTATGCATGAAATTGTTGAGTTTATGTTGAGTTGTGGTCAGTTGATTAATAATGAGCATTGTTGGGTTTCATGATGAGTGGCCATGAAAGATTAATGGATAAGATATGGTGAGCCCGGTTCAGAGAGGGTACAATGACGAGCATTGATAGAGTTGAGTTTCATTACATGCATTCATGAGTTGTAGAGTTGTCTGGTTCGCGAGATACAAACTTTGGAGCAGTCCGGTTCAGAGAGGGGACTGTGACGGGATGACAAACAGTAATAAAACTCTGATCATCCAAAACTTTCTACCACATGCATATAGAGTTGAAAAGTCAAGCATTGCATACACATCTACATTGAGTATGAGTTATTTGTTTATATGAGTTGATATGAGTGAGTAATTTGATTGTATGAGTTATTTTGGTAGTTTTGTATGAGTTTATGTTATTAGCATTTTCTTGGTAGTTGATATGAGTTGTGAGACTGATAACATGGTTCTTATCTACCCTTGTTGTTTATGCACACTATCTATATATGAATGTATTCTCACTTCCTGTTATTTTGGTGTTTGCACTTTACCCCGGTGAGGCAGATACTCAGGTAGAGGAGCCTTAGCAGTTGTTGGCTTGGAGGATGACGTATTTGGCCTCTTCGTGTATCTTTTTCATTTTAATTTATTAGTCACGTTGCTCCGATATTGCAACACTTGGGGGAAAATGTTTCTATTTTGTTTCGAGTTTGAGAGTATTTTGATTTGAGCATTATTTGCCATATTTGAGAAGTTTTAAGATACTTTTAACTATGAGATATTTGAATTATTTTAGGAGATTACTAGAGTTACTGTATTTTGTTAATTCTGTTGTGATGAATCTAATAAAGATGATCATGTGATGATGGAGTGTGTGTGACACCCTATGTTTAAGTATTTAAAATTACTTATTAATATATGTATTTTTAAGTGGGGTTTTTAGGGTGTTACACTAGTCGTAGAGGTCCTTACTCCTACTCCTTATGTAGATCAACTCGTGGATGTTGCGGCCACTTTATCAATGGGAGAATCAATTTCGCATCTGGTTTCAACAAAGAAGGTATGGGATGAGGGAGGAATAACACTCCCCAAGAGTGAAGGTTCTCCAAAATGAGCCCGGGTTTCTAAGGGCGATGATTTCAGGGGGATACCCTTCATATGGGTACCTGATATCTTTTCTTCTAGACTTGCTCAGACTCTTGAGGAGGAAGCCAAGATTGTTTCGATGTCAGATTTATCCTCCATTTAGAATCTCCCTAAGGAAGATAAGTTGGAACTGGTTTCGGAGCTTGATCACAACATGTTCAAAGTTGCATCTGTCTTCTCTCTTATCTATGTTGTATGGGGAGATTTATTGGCCCCAGGTAATCCCTCCAAGGAAATGGATAATTGGAAAGGGGAGTCCAAATCCATGGAACGAAAGTGTATTAATCTTCAGGTGGAGCTTATTGCATTGTAAGAGGAAGTTAAATCAGCCAATTATTTACGATATGCTACAAAAACACTTGGTCTTCCCTCTGCTTTGGCCACTTGTGTGATTGATCTAGAGGATTCTCTCAAGTATGTGAAGAAGTTGTATAAGGTTGCTTCTAATTCTACTGAGGAGAAGACATGCCAAGTGGAGGAGAATCATAAAGTCCTTCTTTAAAAAATCGAGGCTAGTACAAAGGCCTTGAAAGCCCTCTAGGACAAGGTGGCTAATATGAAACATGAGCTCCTTGATTCTCTTGAAAATACTATGCAGGACGTCCTCGGAGTCCATGAGAGAATTATGGAGCAGACGAGGAATTTCTGCCTCGATTCTGTAATATTTGTCGAGGCGTTGGATCTATTCAAATCTGCTCCTGATGAGACTCCAGGAGGCGGTCCTGGTGCCTCGGATTTAGATGCTTAGGCTTTATTTTTCTTTCCTCGTACTTCGTTTTATTTCCTATAATATTTCCTAGGAGTTGTTCCCTGGGGTGTAACAATTTTTTATATTTAATGGAGACATTTTCCCTCGAAGATTCAAGTGTCATTCTCTTAAAAGCTTCACACTTGTCTTTGCTTTATCATTAATGTTTCTTATGAATTATTTTAACTTCGAGGCTTTCTCTTTTACCCTGGGAAGTCTTTATTCAGTTTAGAGTTTAGGTCAGACCATCGGTGCTCATCAGCTACAGCAGGATGTCTATTTTAGGCGTGAGAGCCTTAGTTGTTGGACTTACAAAGGGAATAATGTATTTAATTGGAACAAAATGGAAAATGTGCCTTTGGAATTTTATTGATCTTTGTAACTCGGTGCATTGTACATTGTCAGCCACAATTTTTTGTTATTGTACTTGTTCGACGTGTTTAGCGTTCTTTGTAGCAGTGCATCGATTTGTATGTCATGTTTGACGAGCTGCTTGCGTTCCCTGGGGAGAGGCATGTGATCGGCGAAGTAGATGTCATGTGGTAGTGTTTTGTATTGTGCTTCGTGTCACAGAGGACTGTTCCCCGACCAAGGGTAGGATCCCCATCCTTGCCCTGAGGCTTGGCTCAAATCGATATGGACGTCTTCGACCTCCACCACCTACGCTCTTGGATTGGCTTGATCTGAAGGGGTGCACCAGCTACGTAGAAATACATTTAATACGCCTACCAATTGCACGTTTGAGCCGTATCAGAAATACAGGAGTGTGTTTAGTCTATATTAGATATGCAACCAGGCATGGAATGTGTTTGAGTTATATCAAAATCGAATAAATGCGTTAAGTCTGTATCAGATGCACATTTATATGAGCAATTCCTTTAATTCGTATTAGAATCGCAAAAATGAGTTAAGTCTATATCAGATACACATTTGTGTTTCGTCTTTATTGTTATTATCTTGAGCATTCTAAGAGAAAGAGAGACATAAAAGCATACAGTAGAGGAAAAAAGAGATACATATATACTTATATTAACAATGAAATAAATTCGTTACAAATAACATTGAAATGGTCGGGTAGATAAACCTTCAATGGAGACTTCGACGTGGATCGATGGTGTCTGAGGTCACTAATCATTGTCCCTTACCAACGACATCGGGTTTAGTAGACTTCATTCTTTTGAGCGTCTTATTTTATTGGATGGGGCACCGAGGTGCCTAGATTTGTGTTTACTTGTCGATGATTGGATGATCGGCCTCTCCGGGGATGTATCTTGAGGAGGACCATTAAAACTTTAGGCTCTTCGAACCGCTCTGCCATATGAGTTGGTGAAATGTTTTTCCGGTCATAGGGTTCGAGCGTCTTAGACCCCGTCTTACTCCGGAACGGGTATCTACCTCATGTGGCAGGTAGAGGTGATACATTTCTTACGGGAGGTCTAATCTTGTGGTCAACACTATTTGGACCCAGTAGGAAGGTCAAATGTAAATGATGTTCTTCGAGAGAACCTGCCTACTTTTCTAATGCAGGATGAGGTCGGATAACACGCCCCTTCTAGTATTTACTTTAGGACAGAGGTGTTGGTCGCAAGTCCGGGATTACAATCAGAACCTAGTGTGTCTTCTCTCTAATTGCACAATCGATCATTTCCCTTTGCCTTTGTTAGCCCGACTTCGTAGACTCAATATCCATCTTATCCAAGTCGAGCAATACCATCCAGGGAATGTTTCTTATGAGCATACTCGTCTGGACTCCAACCCTGGTGGAATTGTTGTGCTCACTTGAGAATCAATATTATAGCCCGGACGCTTCTACTCCTTAATCGGTGCTCCCATGTTGGCCTTTCTTGCGAGGATCAAACCAAGTGATAAGTGAAACACCAGTTCTAACTTGGAGTATGTCCATCAACCGGACGAACATCCTTTTGTAAGATAAAAGATAATTTGGATTTTGATATGTGCACGGTATAAACTATGAACTTATAGTATATTTGGTGTCTCCACAACAAGTATCGCATCGGCGATAGGAGACATCGGTGGTATTAGATCGAAAGATGGAGTATGAATATTCAGCGTTATCTTCAAGGATTTCACTTTCACTTTCATGTGCTTTTGACGTGAATCTGAATCTAGATCTAGGGTGCTTTCTTCTCCTTTTTCGCAGCGTTTCCAAGGGAAACCAGAGATCCGGAGGCCTGGCGAATCGTCGATGAAATAATACTTTTATGAATTGAATGCGATGGATTCTCGCATTTGGCTTTGAATGCCCTTGACTTGGTCACCTAGAAAGGTTAGAAACTAGCAAATCGAAGATTAGATCAGAAACCGTAAGAATCCAGATCTAGAACTTCTTTGTTTGCACCATGTGGTTGGACAACGAATGTGAATTCATGGAAATCATATGAATCAAAAGTCGTTTCCCACAGACAACGCCATTGTTTTGTTCGGAAACCAAAAACGGATGTTCTAGCTCCGCTTAGGAACCAAAAATAAAGATAGTTGGATAATTGTGATCTTGAATAGTTGCTCTGGTCTCCTTTACGATGGTGGGATAGACCTACATGGTTAGCACTCCAAATGCTCATGTTAATTCAAGATTCAAGATGAGTATAATAAAAATGAAGATCAGATATTGTACCTTTCTCTTAGCATATGAATTGTTTTTATACTTTAGGCCGAGTATACTGGATTAGGATGGATTGGGTTTTGGGTGAATTGGGTATTTGGCCGGTCCAAAATAATTATTAAAAAAATAAAGTGTAAGAAAATTATTATTGGTGTATATTATTATTATTCTTTTTATAATGAATTTTTTAATAAATTAAATTTATTTATTTATTTAATAATTAATTCAGAGTATAAAAAACACCAAATATAAGAATCAACTAAGAAAATTTTCATTTTTGTAAAAAAAAACTAAGAAAATTTTCATTAAAATAAAATCAAAACCTAGCAACAACTACAAATACTAGATTAAGCTATCATAAATTCAAATTATAGTTGGAAAAAATCTTAATTTTTAACCATTCCAAATAAATTTTTTAACTCAATTGACTTTTTTTGTATAAGCAAAATTTATTATTAGGAGTATAAGGGGTACTCAAGCCCATGACAATAATCTTAATCATACTTTAGAAAATCTAAAGGGGAGTGTATTCAATTGTACATTGTTGTGCATGTTTTTCCTCTATTACCAATAGTGTGCCATAACCAAGACACGACTTTGATATTTATAATCATATCATCAAGAACACAAACTTCCCCTTTGAATAAGATGTTGTTTCTTCAATTCCATATAGACCACACAGAAGTCAACCACATTAAACAAAGTTTCTTCTTCTTTATCTTCCCTACAAGGGCTTGTGTGAATTGTTTGAAGCGACACACACCAACATAATCTTCCATATCCTTTATATCCAACCAAACATAAATACTCCCCCACACTTTTTAAATAATTTTTCATTTGAAAGAAAGGTGATTTAAATCTTCAAACTCTTCAGAACATAAAGCACAAACCTTATCATGTTCATCTCGCATGATCCCCCTCTTTACCAATTGGTCCTTTGTCGGAAGTATGTTAAGCATCACCCTCCACCCAAAAACTTCCAGTTTTTAGGGTATGCTAGTCTTCCAAATCCTCTTCAGAGAAAGTTTCGAGTCAGTTTCCACCATATCTTCAAGATCTCAATCGCGTAGGAAATTGTAGTAGCTTTTTTATCAACTCTATTAAACCAAAGGCTTCTGCAGTTCCAATTGGATAGTCGAGAATCAAATCTGCAAAAATGTATAGATTCCACGTCCATATATCCTCCTACCAACCTCTCATCTAACAGACCATTCCCAAGGGATTTCCAGTTAAGTTAAACAAAGTTGGGAAGTTGTTTTTGAGAGGAACCTCCCCTAATCACCCGTTGTGCCAGAAAAAAAAAGCACTCCTTCCTTTGCCTAATTTAAAGATAATGCAACCTGCAAAACAATCAAAGTTAGTTTTAAGCATACTAGAGGAGTTGATATCCTTCCACCACGCTGAATATTTTGTATTCTTCTTATCATCAAGTCCCAACATCATAACATGTTGTAAATCCCCATATCTAGCACTCAATATTTGTCTCCATGTAGTGTCATCTTTATTTAAAATTCTCCACTTTCATTTACATAACAAGGCTTTATTGAAGTATCCAATATGCTAGATACTGAGTCCACCCTCCTCTTTGGGTCTGCAAATGTTGTTCCAACTAACCCAGCTAATGCATCTTTTATCTTCCTTCCCACATCAAAGTAATTTGCTCTGAATTTTGATGATCTCCTTAATAATCTTGACCGGTGCTAGGAAAAAAGACATGATGTATATTGGAATACTTGATAGTATCGAGTTCAACAGTGTCACCTTGCCACTAATTGATAACAATTGAGCTTTCCGAGTTGACCGTTTTTTCTTCAGATTGCCCAATACCAAAATCCAAGAAGCGCATCCAGATTGCCTAAAATTTTTCAAATTGTCCCTACAACAACAAAGTAAATGTGATGCAGTTTCCATGAAAGTCTCATCCACATTCACCATATATATATTACTTTTGTATAAGTTTACTTTTAACCCCGGGACTAGTTCAAACCCCCTGAAATGGCCTTAATGCTCCATAGGTTATTCTGAAACCCCTTCCCCATAACTACCGTGTCATCTGCAAATTGGAGTAGATTGATTTCCAATTCACTATTCACCTTGTACCCCTTAAATCCTCCATTTTCAGCAGCCTTTTGTACTAGGCCTACCAAACCTTCAACCACCAGAGTGAACAAAAAAGGTGAAAATGGGTCGCCTTGTCTCAGTCCCCTCTCCACCCTAAAATCTTTTGTTGGACTTCCGTTCACTAATGTTAACATGGAGTTCTTGAATATGCAGGCTTCTATCCATCTGCACCAGATAATTCCAAATCCAAATTTTTGCAACATACCTCTCAGTAAATTCCAGTTGACACTGTCATATGCCTGCTGAAAGTCCTCCTTGAGAATGAAGCGTTCCTTCTTCTCCTTTCTAGCATGGTTAATGATTTCTTCTAGGGCCAACACACCATCCAGAATTTGTCTACCCGACACGAAAGTAGTTTGTGATGATAAAACTATCCCTTTCAGTACTCTTTTGATTCTATTAGCAAGCATTTTTTCCAGGATTTTATACAAACTCCCGAAAAGGAAAATATGTCGATATTCATTTAGTTGAGGATTGTGGTTTTTTCGGGATTAGAGAAATGAATGAGGTTGTTATTGCTTTAGGTAGGACATCATTCTTGTGAAACTACTTAACATACTTTGCAATATCATCCTCAAGAAAGCTCCAACATTCTTGGATAAACCTAAAGTTAATTCCATTGGGATTGGAATTTTTCTCCCCATTTGTTTCCCACGTTGTAACCCGTATCCTTCGTTATTTAATTCTGCCTTCGACCATGTTTTCTCCACTTCTGAGATTCGCTTGAACTCTAGCCCTTAGAAGACTAGTCTTTCCTTGTATTCCTCCTTAAATCTTTCTTCGAATACTTTAAGAATTTATATGCAGATCCCAGTCACATCTTCAATTCCATCTCCCTCACTATTTTGGTCAGAAATTATAGAGTTCATTCTCCTTCTTCCTTTAATCACTGAGTGGAAGAACCTCGTGTTTTGATCCCCCTCATTTAACCACATTTGTCTTTACTTTTGTTTCAACAGACTTTCTTTAAGATCAAGGTGTTTCCATATATCATCAATATCCTCCTTTCTTGTAGAAGCCAGAAGATTTTTGTTGATTTTCATGTCATTTATAATTGCCTCGTCACAATCTCTCAATTTCAAACCGCCTCCTCCATTTTGAGATCTAACCAGCCAAAACACTCTTTGTTCCACACTCTCATCTTGTTCCTCAAAATTTTGAATTTTTCTTTCATAATGTACGCCTGCTTGCCTTCCATCACCGAAGACCTCCAAATATCCTCGACAAAAACTTTAAAATCTTTATTTTCAAACCAACAACTATTCACCCTAAAGGGCTTTGGTTCCCAATCCATATCGTTAGCTTTTATCCATATTGGTGAGTGATCTGATATGTCTTTATCACCCACGGTCTGGCCAATGATCTTCCAACAACCGGTGAAGGATTCAGATAACAGAAACCTATCTAAACTTCTCCTCGCGCTACCCTTCTTATTTGACCATGTGAATACGTTTTCTATAGAAGGTATGTCAACCAACTCCATATAATCAATTAATTCATTGAATTCATGGAATTCATTCATATTTATGGCTCTGATCTTTATATTCCTCCCCACTCTTTCCACTTTCTCTCTTATTGTGTTGAAGTCCCCGCCCACAGACCACCAACCAAAACCAAAACTATTTTTGAGCTTCTCCAATTCTGACCATAATATTATTTTCCTCTCTAACAGACGAGAAGAATATACATTAACAAAGTAGAAAATCTGACCTTTAAATTGGGCGCACACACCTAAGGAGCCTTCCATTCTGAAACTGAACAAAGGTGACACCACCCCAATCCTCCACATAATGATAATCTCTCTTAAAGCCCCTTCAGAATCCTTAGTCGACCAACCCACATCTTTATTCTCCGACAAACATGTGACGGAATATTCTTTCATATATTGAATCCCCAGCAGAGTCGCCACTTTTCTGTAGCGGGGTATTCGTTACCATTAGAGATATTGACTAAATCTAAGGTAAACCATACAAGTCGAGTCGCCATCTTCCTGGCATACATGACCAGGTGGCTGAGAGGGCAAGTATTTCCCTTGTATTTTTCAAAGTCAGGCACTTTGAACTTTACAGGGATTTTGACATTAGGGACCAAACAGAGTTCAGCAGCTGACTTGCCAAAAAGGTCTTTTCCTCGGAGAGTTTTCAATTCCTTGCGGAGCTCAAGAAACTGATCATTCATAGCATCCATCTTTTCATAGACATCTGGGCCCTCAGACGGCTCAGAATGGTAGATGGTGTCATCTACTCTAGGCATAGTATGCACGACAGGAGGAGGAACGGCTAGGGTCGGGCTAGATGCCGGCAGAGAAGCAAAGGTGGGTGCAGGACCCTCAGGCATGAAGTTGGGAGGCATCCCCCAAGGAAACCCGGCTGGCATAGCTGTTGATGCAAAGTCGGCGCTGGCCGCAGGCACGGTTGAAGAGACAATCTCAGAGATGAATGTCCTCTAGGGAGGAGTTGAAGGCGTCGGAGATGACTGGCTCTGGGCAGCCATGAATGACTCCATCATGGCAGTCAATCTGGCTACTTCCTCCTTGAGTTCACGGTTCTCTTGCTCCAAATGATCCATTAGTCTTGATGCGTTGGCTCGGGTGTAGTACCTGTGAGTCAGCTTGTCTTCAAAATAAATGAAGAACACATAATTAGACCATAGAACAAGAAGCCTAAAGCAAAACCTGCTTATGCACATGATGCATGCAATGCATATGATTTATTTTTTTATATCAGAGGAACTTTAGAGTCCTATTTGCAAATATTGGAATTATTAAACATTTATCACATATGGAAATATCTCATCAATAATATCTGGAAATATTTTTACACCAAAGAAGTACAGTCTTGGTAACCAAATACAATACAAGAGAGAATGAAAATGAACATCCTATGGAACCCTAGAAACAATTATCTAAAGCTCTAGAGACTGGAAGATAAGTTGCACGAAGCCTCTTCACCTCCCTCTCATAGGCTGCCTCCATGTCCGCCTTCTCTTTGGCGAGTCGATCATACTTCCTCTTCCAAAACTTGGAAGACTGAGGGAGAAGAGAAGTCAATGCATCATCAGGCTCATCAATAACCTGGTGCTCAAGGAACTCTATCAAAACATCCTTCTCTCTGATTTGCTGAAGCAACTCCTCTCGTTCACGGATCCAAGCACGCGAACGGTCTTCGTCTCTCAACTCCTCTACTCCTTGGTCAGGGAGGGTTGAAGGCTCAGCCACAACCAAAGGTGTAGGTCTTGGATACTCATAAGGCATGAGGTACTCGGAAGCTCTCCTCCTAACCCAAGAGGTATAGGGTTCCAAAGCGACACAGATCTTCGGACCTAGCTCCTTCCTTCCCTTCCTATGGATCTTGCGCCAAGCACGGACCATCCTGCCCTTCAAGCCTTGGGGATCTTTACCCTCTTGGAAGAATACACCTTCTAACAGAATCTTATTAGGTTTATACTTTAGGGGGAACCCAAGCTGACGACGTGCCAAAATAGGGTTGTAGTTAATCCCACCACATGTACCAAGAAGAAGCACATTGGAGAATTCACCACAAGAGTCGATAATTTGCACACCATCATATACACGGTTGTACCAAAAGATATCATCATTAGTGAGAGACATAAGTCTCGTGGACCACCGTAGACATCCTTTGTTCTCCTTGAAGGCGACCATCTGTGGCAAGTGCGAAATAAACCACTTGTACAACAGAGGCAAACAGCACACAACGGTACTACCACCCTTTGCATTCCTCCTATGCAAAGAAAAGTAAGTGTCACCCAACAGAGTCGAAACAGGATTAAGAGTAGAGAAAATCCTAATAGCGTTCACATCCACAAACTTGTCGATGTTGGGGAATAAGACTAGCCCATAGATGAGAAGTACAAATATGGCCTCAAAGGCGTCCTCACTCATGGCCTTCCCATACATAATAGCTTGAGCAATGAGGAACTCAGAAGGGGGACCTTGAATTCCACCTTTGGTAGTCATATGAGCACCAACCAGAGATTCATCTATATGCAACATATCAGCTATCTCTTGAGAAGTAGGAACACTCTCTAAGCCACTGAACGGCACCTGGTCTAGAATAGGTATACCCACAAGATAGGCATACTCCTCAAGCGTGGGCAAGAGCTGAAAATCCGGAAATGTGAAGCAACGGTACAAGGGATCATAAAGCAAAGCACACCAAACAAAGGTCATGGGATGGATCATGTCATCCTTAATATCAATCATCCATTTTGGTGGATTATGGTTTACACCTTATCAACACCCAATTTCCATTGATATTAAGGATATAAGAACTAATCAACCATGAATCAAAGGGTTTGTTGTAAGTCACGAGCATGGAGTCTCGGTTAAGAACCACCCAAAGGGAGTGTACTAGGGTTTAAACCTGCCAAACATGTTCTACAAGAGGTTCCCATAGTCATCATCCCATCTTTCGGATATTATCGGATAAACGACTACTCGTATTCCAAAAATATTCTCAAGAGAGACTCTTATGAGTGTAGTATCGCATAACAATCATATCAAATCTTACACTTGAACGACTTTCGCACTACATCCTAAGAATAGGCCAAGATGGGCTTAGTAAACTAAGGTCCTTGGCTTCTAAGGTCTATATTGGAAAGAGTAATGTCTAACCACAACTACTTGTGTGACATTATTGATCCCAACATGACCTCCACCAAGTGAATGGGCTTGCAAGCCAACTTGCTAAGTAATAACTCCACACAAGTCAACAAGACTATGCCATTCTCCTATCCTAAGTGCACTCGAGTTCGGGTATAGAACTCATCTCACAAAGATCACCAAGCATACAAGGAATTAATATTCAAGCAATTCAATCATTACATACAATACAGTGATCCCAAATTGCACAAAAATATGTCACAAAATTATATACACAACAATACAACAAATATGAAAAGTAGGTAAAACCCACTAGGCAAATGTCCCCAGCAGAGTCACCACTTTTCTGTAGCGGGGTATTCGTTACCATTAGAGATATTGACTAAATCCAAGGTAAACCATACAAGTCGAGTCGCCACCGCACTTCTATTTATCCAAAGGAATGGTTAGAAAGCGAACAAAATACTAAAAGTTTTATCGAATCAAAAACTAGTAAAAATGTCAGAGGTCGGGGTAAGGGGGTTGGTTATGCAATGGGAAGGTTTTAAGCACCCAAAACATCATAGGTACTCCTAGGGAGCCCTTTTCATACTTGTGGTAAGGTTGGTGTTTTTGTGAAAAATTTGTTTGTGCAAACATGATTGAAGAGATGAGAAGAGAATATACAAGTTAATTACAATTTGTGTTTGGATGGATAAACCCATTGCCTATGTACCATCTTAAAAAAATATTAGGATCAAAACCTCGTAGTTCGGGGTAAAAGTCTCAAAAATGAGTTGGTGAATTGATTGGTCCAAAAGCCTTAAGGTCTTTTGTTATCCAAGGGAGAAAACTCAACCTAAAACCACAAATCCACCATGTGAGGATAGCTTCAACATGCTAGTGAGGGGTTAACCCTATAATAAGCATGGAAGACTCATTGTCCATCACTAAGGATATAGGTGAGTATTACATCTACCTCAAGGATAACTCAAACCTAATAGCTAAAGGTTATGAAAAGTTTTGATTAAGGAAGTGGCCATTGAAACCACAAAAGTATTTGAATGAGTTATATTTACCAATGAAAAGTATTTAAAAAATATGGTCAAAGTCGATTTAAAGATTCAATTCAGAATAAGTGTTATGAAAAGAAAGTTTGAAAATCAAAAGCATAAGGCTTAGGTTTCTACTGTTTGAAAAGAAGTGTTAAATGTTTGCACAAAAGTTTTGGCTTGGGTTAGAGTGGAGGGAAGAAGAAGAATGGCTAAAGTCCTAATCATACAAGATATGAGGGATAAGAAACAAGACCACAAATGGAGTTCCTCTCTTGAGATCATATTGATGATCCAAGTAGCTCCCATCCTTTGGAATATGCAAGCAAAATAAGTGTTAGCTCAAGCAATCAACATAATCAAACAAGCTCTTAGAAGATCCCCAATGTCTCTTGTATCTTTCACTTTGGATGAGCATGGCAATGGTTCTTCAATTTGGCTCACATAGGATCCCCTAGCACAAAAGCACAAACATCAAAAAGTTCTATGAAGTAAATCAAGAATGGACAAGAGTGAGTTTAGAGGTTTGGTCCTTCTAATCCATCTTCAACATTCAGGTCCTTTTACTCCAATTTTGCATAGGGAATGTCCTAGAAAATAAGTCCATTTGTCCATTTCTTTGTATTTGGTCCACAACAATCAAAACAAAACACAAGCACAATAATATATACACTATTATGTGCTCAAGTGAGCAAAAGGCAAATTGTGTTAACATAAACATGTGCTCAAATGAGCAAATGAAAAAGCAAATGAATAATATGTACAAGAATAGTAAATTGCATAAATGTAAAGTGCAAGAATTAAATGTTAATGGTTAATGGTTAGTGTTAATAGTTAGTTTGTCATAAGGCAATTTAGCGCTATGTTAAGCAATCGTAATTGGACTTATGTAGAAGTCACAACTATCTGAGGCCGGTCAATAATAATATAGGCAACAACACAAGTTAGAGGTCTTGATTAGTGAATCAAACTCCAACAACTTGCCATGCCAAAAAAGAAAATGAGAAATGATCTTGTATTGATTTAGGTTCTTTGCATGATTTAGGAAGCAACCTATCCTTAATACAAAGCCATTCACTTGATCCATGATCAAGATGAATTAGATTTGAATCAAGGAAGATTAAACCTCCATGTATCAATGCTAACCACCAATCTTTAACTCATTGATAAAAAAGAAGAAAGAAAGAAGAAGAAGAAGAAGAAGATGGAGAATTAAAGTGCATTAATGGAAATGGTATGAGATAATCAACAAACATTGACCAAAGATAGAGAAGATCAAGGTCAAACAATAGAAAACAGAAGCAAAATGAAGATTAGAAGTCAAGAAACAAATAAAATATTTTTGGCATTTTTTAATATTAAAATAAAACTTGAATTAAAATAATAAAAAAAGGTCAAACTTCAAACTCACTTCAAATCAACTTTGAAAAGTCCAAGTGAATTATCCTAAGTTCAACAAGGTCAAACAAAGTTTGACAAAAAATTTCAGCATTTTTAAAAGTCAGAAACTATTTTAAATCAATTAAAAATGCATAAAAATAACCTAATTGAATTAAAATCTCAAATAAATCTCAAATCAATTAATAAATTGATGAGAATATTTTTCATAGATCTATCATCATTCAAAGAGGTTAGAAAAATATTTTTGTATTTTTTGAATGTCAAAAACTATTTTAAATGAATTAAAAATAACCAGAAAAGAGAAAATTACTAAAAAATATCAAATGATGAAATAAAAAATATTAAAAATCACTTTTAGAAAGTAGAAATTAAAAGGAGAAGAATGAAATTGGTCCCATAATTTTTGGACCAATAATGAGAGAGATATGAATTTTTAAAGTGAAATGGAATTAAAATAATAAAATGAAAATAAAATCAGAAAAATAGAAATAAGGAAAAAGCGTGGAGCGTTGGATGAAGATTCGTTAATTGACGTGGATCATCACACGACCTAGAAGCGCGCGTTCACCATACACCTTGGTCAACTGAAACACACCAAGCCATTAAATGAGTCATAACAATGGACGTGTATGATTGAATCTGGAAATGGAAATGGACGCTCCTGATCTGATCTGGAGACCAGACGGTGGCCAGCGTCACCGTCTTCTCCGGCTAACTTCCGGCCATATCCAAAGTTGTAGAAATAAAAATGGTAACCAAATGGCACGATCCAGGCATCAATCGAGAGCTGGGGTGATGTACATCACCCCTATACCATTCAATTCCATCTAGATCTCTATATTGAGAGAAATCAGAAGTGGAAATTCTATGGTGTTCATATGAACTTCATGATTTTCAAAAATTGAAAGCATAACAATGTTGCCTCTATGCAGAGGACTTCAGATCACATAACAACAATGAAAATAGAGCACTATACAAGCTGGTTCGAAGCAAATAACAGTTGAAGTGAACCTTTGATTTGAAAAGCTTTGAGTCACAATCTTTGGATGCTTTTGCTTACAGTAGACACTATGGATCAAAGAGATAAGGTTTAGGAACTTTGAGATCTGAAGATTGATCAATGAAATCAAAATTCAGATCTGAAAAATTTGAAAAAAATGAATTAGTTCCTTTAGTGATGGCTAGGATTTCAGTTCAGCAGCAATTGGGGCGCCTTAAGGTTGAAGAAATGAAGAGCATTGGCCTTGTATTTATAGGAGAAAGTAATGATGAATGCATGAACCAAAGTTTGCATGAATGGAAATGGCCTTCATGCATGGGCCTGGACAGGCGCATGGAGGGCCCAATTACACTTGGAATTGAAAGCTAATGCATGATAAAAGCAAAATGGACGTGCAGATTGGACTGTATTAGCTCATGCAAGGCAAATGAAATGATTTTCAAAAAATGCACTATAACATTCAAGTCTTCGAAAATGCCATGTTGAAAATAGGAACACCACCTCATGAGTAATGGTTAGAAAGCTTATTTCATAAGGATCATTTGTTATGTTTGATCAAAACTCCATTTGGGCCTTGGAAATTGGACATGAAGTGTAGGGTGCAAAACATGAATATGTGAGATTTTCAAAATTGGCCAAAGTTCAAGCCCTTCTGTTTCAATGATGCAAGCTCCAAATGACAAAAGTTTCAACATCAAAGTTGTAGATACTTTCAAGGAACTCAATTTGGACTCAAATTTTGAATCATTTGGATTTTTGATGAAGAAGTTATGTGCACTTGAAGTTGGACTTTTTCACATTTCAATGCATTTGGTCCAAAGTGACCTATAATGTTTTGCATTATCACATGTGTTTATTTTGAGATTTTGAAATTTGGATCAATATAAAATTTGAAGTAGACATATTAAGCTTTTCAATTCATTTGGTCTCACCTCAAAATCATGAAAAATGAAGGAGTTATGTCCTTGGGAAGTTGACCCAAAATTAGGGTTTCAGTCAAAATGACCTATAATGTTTTGGAATGGATGATGACCTTCTAAGCTTCAAATAAATTTTTTATGAACATGAAATGTGTTTATATAGTCCTTAAGAACATTTTTTATCTTGGGGTCATCTCCATTTGACAAACACATAAAATGTTAGGTCTCAGTGTATTTCAAAATAGTCAGATGAATTGACTAATCAACTTCTCAAGTCCAAACCTCATATTTTGATGAATTGATGATTTGAGGACACTCAAATAAGTTCAAATATGCATGAAATGATGAATTAAAGAACTTACCTTGATTGTATTTGACCATGGGTTGAGGTTGCTTCATGAGCAAGGCATAGTTGATGAACAGATGAATTAGAGTTTCTTTGGGGAAACAAGCCTCAAACCCTTTGACTTGCTTTGATCAAAATGATGAATTGAGATACTTGGGAGGCATACTTGATGGATGATAGCTTTGGGAACCATTGCCATGCTTGCTTTCATCTTCTCTTGGCCATATCAATGCACATAGGATCTCCTAGAAGCTTTAGACCTTGTAACTACTTAAGCTACAAACAAAAGATGTTAGTGACATATTTTTGTGCTTTTGGTTAGTAAAATAAAATGGGAAGATAAATAATATACAATTCAATCATGCTTGGTGATCTCAAACCAACTCTCAAAAGATCCCACCCAAAGGTAGGGAGCCAAACTGCTTATGATCCTTGAGGCAGTGCAAATGCCATGTTATGATGCCATGAGGGATCTTAGGGTCAAAATTAGGGTCTTACAGTCGGCCCCTTATTTATGATTTGGTATAGCCTTTGTTTCGAGGAAACTCCACACCCTTTAATGTTTAATGAAATTATATTCATCATAACAATGTCTTTTTCTCCATCCTCTCCTTCAATCCTTTTGAATCACATAATTTCATTCCCCTAATTGCCTCCACAAACATTTTATCCATCTCTCCCCCTAAAATCCCTAATTGGGTAATTTTCTTCCATTCCTTTTCATCCAGAATTGTGTCCAAGTCCTCCTTCTTTTTCCCACTCCCCTGAGACAAGTTGCGCTCAAATGTTGAATTGTTGCATATGATTGTTCCTTCTGATGATTGTGAAGATTGGTCCTTTGATGTTGTTGGTTTGTTCTTGATCGTACTATTATCACCTCTGCTACTATTCCCATTTGGTTTTGGTCGACTTAGGACCGAGAAAAATACTTTGAAATCCTGAAATCTTGATGGTTGTTGTGCCTATCTTGGTTCATAGCCACCACAACTTCAGTGTTGTTTGAAGTGTTGTGTTCCTTATGATCCCTGAGCAACGACACAGAGTCATCACACCCCCACCATAACGCTATGGGCTTTTTTAGTCCTCAATAATTGGGCTTTCTTTTTTTACTTTTTTCTTTTGACCCAATATCCGACCTCCATATCTGATAAAGCCTTTGACCCCATAGATAAGCCTTTTCCTATGTCCCAATCAGTTATTTGTAAACCATTTGGACTTCCATAATATGACTTTTGAACATGATTATATTTCTCGGTAATCTCAAGACATTTGGTATCAAAAGCCTGTTTTTCCTTTTCCAACGCCTTTTGGAACATCCCATCAACCCCTTGTTGCGCCGCCTGCTTCTTTTTCAGAGAATTTAATGCTTCCTCCATCTGTTTACTCCACCATTTGCTTTTATCGATGGTATCGATTTTTGAATGTTTGACAAAGGACCCACCATGAACCTCCACATCTGGATTGTAATTCCAATCACCGCCTTTATCTTATGAGCTTCCCTAAGAATCGCTGCTCCCCACAGATATTGTACTGGCGTTCCTTGTTGCAATTCTCATGGGGCCGTGCGAATCTTCCACGACCTTGATCCTGAATACATCTTCGTTGATTGAGATATTATATGTCTCATTTAATACCATGATGTATTTCGTCCTTACGAGGATTCTTGCTATCTCCATGTTTGAGTGTTTATTTGTTTCTTCATCTGAGCAAACGTAGGATCCAATTGATTTTGACATGAATTCGAACACATTTGGATTCCATGTGTGACATGGTAGTCCATAGATTCTTAACCATGATAACCTTTCATTATCTATGTCCTGAGGTCGCTATGGCCTGATCTCAACGAACCACTGTTTGATCCATTATGATGCCTCTTCGACCAACACTTTCATTTCTCCTTCCTCACCTTCTTCGAGTAGGCATAGAATGGAGCCTAATGGTGTTACTTTCACTCCAAAGTAACCTTCCATGTTGAAATATTACTGCATGTTGTAAGTCGTTCCTGGATTCTCCACCATACAACAAATGCCTTCTGAAACTTTAACGAATCTGCTTCTTCCATGTTGTACTCTAGGTGGGTAAATGGAATCTTCTTTGCATGTGTAATGTTATCCACAACTTTTCTGATATTCTGGTTATTCGCCAGTATTTGGGCATACATTTTCCTTTTTCCACCTTGTTCCCTATGAGTCAAGTTGTTGTCCCTATTAATCCTTACATGCACGCCCAAAGCGCATGGTTTTGTCTGTGTTGTATTTTTCCTCTATCTATATCACCCTTTGTGTCGCGGCTGAACCTTAGTATGTTGACCTAGATTTTCCGTGAGCCTGTGATGATATTATCCAATTTTATTGCCATCAGTTTTTCATCTTTAACAGAGTAAAACCTTGCAAACCCATACCGCTTGCCCCTCTTGTCTCTTCTCGGTGGGATAATGACTTCATCAATCTCATTGAACTCCTTGAAAATTGCGTATATTTCTTTTGTCCCAAAATCTTCAGGTATCTCCGTGAAGAAAAATATGGTTGTTGTTTTCGTCTCCCTATCGTTCCTGGTTTGTCCTTTGCAAGTATCCCATGCATGTTTTCTTCCATCCTGATGTCTCCTTCCTCTCTTGACTTGGACCCATTCCGCCACTGAACGTTATGTATCTTGTGCCAAAACACATGGGAGAGAAAGAGAGAGAGCAATTGACTTCTTTTTTTTAATGTGAAAAGCATTACACTCTTCAAATCCAACAACCCAATATACACCTATTTTCTATTAAAAAAATAATAAATATGATTGAATTATTTAAAACTGATTCTACCTATATCTTGCTAGACACAATTAAGATTTGCGTTTGTGACCAAATCCTATATTCACACAATCATTCGATTATAACCGTTCGATTGAAATCGGGTGGTCTTTATTTTATAGTATTTTTTAATTATAAAATAATATTAAATCTATATTTTATAATTCATATTATCAAGAACAACCGGCTAATAATATTTTAATTGTATCAATATATTATCTAAAGAAATAATTTATTCAAAATATGATATACTACCTATACCATTTTAAGCACCTAAAAGTCCAAATATTTTCTTTAATGTATGGTAAAAAGGATATAAATAATGACGTACAATAGTTTTTTTATCAAAACAAAACGCTTTACTTTTAGATTTCATCAATAAGTTATTTATTAAATAAAAATATGATGTACAAAACCCATACGCAAGAAAGTATATTGACGTATTTTTGCAAGATAAGTACCACATGTGTTTTAAATATAAAGGGCCCAATCATTTGCATTATTAATTTTTTTTTTTGTATAATTGGGATATTTGACTTGAAAGATGCTATAAAATTAATCTCTTTTTATTTTAAATTATAAATTATTTTGTTAAAAATATTTATTTTAAATTATAAATTATTTTACAATTTCAATATAATATCAATAATTTTTTTTTCAATATAGTATCTATCATTTATTACTATTTCATCTTACGATTTTTAAATTTTCATTTCATTTATAATAAATGAAGAACAATACTATAAAATCATTGTATAATTTATCTTTGATATACAACAATAATTGTATTTTTTTTGGATAACGCTAACTTGTGTCATTGAAACACAAATTAAAAAACTCGTAAGTACAAACTTTTTATTGAAATAAATAATAAAATTATTAATTATATATTTGTATTAAATTTATTATACAATTTTTAAATTTTTTTTATTATATTTATCTTTTAACTATATTTTTGGAGCACACATTAATTTTTTATTTATTTATGTAAAATATACAAAATATTTAATAATTTAAGACAGGTAGTGGTTTTGGAATTGCTAATATGATTGGGAATAAAAGTCGTATATGCTGGAATCTGCTTTGAGGTTAACATGAACCTCTGCTTTAATTGGGTTCATGTCGGGATTATTGTTTTTAAAATTCAAAATATAAAGACAAGACAAGTACTATTAGGGACTAATTTAAATCATTTGTTTTTAATAATTTAAATGTTATTTATTTGGATAATATATTAATATTTTGGTTTATATTTTATTATTTGAAATAATTAAAATATAAATTTATAATTTTTTTCAAAATCTTTAATTTATTAATTGTAATGTCCGTTAATGTTTGTTAGTGTGTGGGCAAGTTATTGATTTGAAAAAGGAGCAAGTTATTAATTTGAAAAATATAATAATTTTATTTTCAAAAATTGATTTCGACGTGGAGATAAGTACATGCCCGACCCAAGAGTAAGACAATCGAAGAAGGGTTTTATATTTCAAAGTTTCAGAATAAAAAAGACTTTAAAAAATTCAATTTAATTATAAATATATAAAATTACATATAAATATAAATAAAATTAATTTAAATAATTGAGTGGGTAAGGAATGTCTTATATTGTTTTAGTCTTTGGTTCAAACTCTTGACAATTATAAAATTTAATTTTGTAAATATATTTTAGTGGATTATCTCTCCCACCTAAGTGGTGGAGAAGCATTTTATGAAAATTCAAAAATGTCTTTATTAGTTCCGAAGTATATTTTTAGACGCACTCATTTACATTAACTCCATGTGTAAATGAGTCATACCTCTCTCTCTTTTTGCCAGAAATTAATCTGTATATGCATTTTTGTAATAACCTCACATGTATCTCACTTATTTGTAATTGAGTCACACCCTCATTTTTCCATAATTTGATTCGAAAATGCATCTCTCTAGCAAAATATAAATATACACTTCCATATTCACCTTTTAGACAGTATAATTTGACATTGTTTTCAGAAATACACTTATGTAAAAGATGTATCGTAACTATACTATCATAATAATATTTTTCTCGATTAAACCATACACCGATGTACTAAGATGAAAATGTCATATATTATAATCAATCATGAATTTGTAATATTATCAAAATAACAAACTAACAAACGATAAAACAATCCATAATCCCTAATACAAATACTATACTATTGTACTATTACCTTGAATTTTTTGACCTAAGTATAAATGGAAAGTGAAAATAATAAGTATGCCATGTGGATGGTTGAAATTAAATGTAGTCAACTGGAGGTCGAGTTGGTATAATGTTGAAATAGTTGGAAGTCAAAGAACATTGTTAAAGTTTGAGTATTTGGTCAATTGTCGCTTGATCGAGTATTATGCTATGTTGGCTAAAGTTGGAGTTCATCATTACAATGGAAACAATGTCGACTTGAGTACCGCATGTGAAAAGTACTATAGAATGTGTTGTCTCAGCATCATCGATCCTGGTGATTTCGACGTAATTGAGCTAATTCCTGGTGACCAATAAAAGTAGTTAAGATATTTGAATGGTGTTGAAAGAGAGGGTATTGATTTGAATGAGCGATTACTCGAAGACATGTGAAGACTCGTTGAAGAAAACAGTTGCATGAGATTGAGACGTGTCGTGACAGGGTTAGTCGACCACTCGTAGGTAGTTATTTTAGATTAGTATATAAAAGGGCTCATGTTCATGTTTTAAGGGGTCTGCAATTGTACTCACATTTCTGTAAACTCAAAGTATCTGCGCATTTGAGAAACGAGTGAAGAAAATGTATGTATGCGTTCCACATTTATAAATTTCAAACACTTTTACATTCAAGCCTTTTTTTCCTGCATTGAGTTACATTTCAATTTCGCAAATTCTTGTCATTTTACTCCGTCCTGCATTTCGATTTCAGTCACTTTCATTTTCAAACCCTTGTATCCTAAATCTTATTCAAAGTCACATCGTTACTCTTCAAATATTACCCTCTGATTTCAACGATAAAATGTTGTTCAAAGGTTTAAATACATACAAATATGTTCCAGGGTATTTTCAAGTTTAATCCCTTAAGTATTAATAGAAACTTGTTTTGTTTACCAAATTTCCAAGTAAACATGTATATGTCGGACCCCCAGATCCTTCATTGTCTCCTGTATTGCAATGGCGTTTCTGCCTCAGTTAGAATGGCATCTATAATGGCCCTTCCAAAAGTGTCTTTTAGAAAGTCTCCTCTGTCTATAACTGCTCGCGTAAGATCCATAATACGACAACATGCAGATAACACATCAACGACATGATTTTCCCTAGCTTGTTCCTTATCTAATATATCTTAATGAGCTAACCTAGGTGGCTCTCCCTCTGTATCTAGTGTCATATAAAGATGTGATACTCTAAAATACCATTAGACATAGCCAAATGCACAACGTCATTTTCTAGGAGCTATGATACCTCATGCTTTAGTCGGTACCAGATGCTTAAGAAATCATCATGCATGGCATCTACATCTCTGCAGGGCATATCGTGAGAAGCAGACATGAAAGGGTCTCTTGGAACAACCTGGATATATCCGAACTGGTGCAGGACTCGCTCAGGCAAATATGGATACATCATACATGATCCACAAGCCAACCATTTGGAGTAGAAGGTTATGTCATCTGAGGGATGCGTCTGACGGTTATCGTTGTAGGGCCAAAAGCGTATATAAGATGTTATTGTATGGTCAAGATACACTCTCAAGGGTTCGGTCGACTGATTCCTTATGAGCGGGACAAATGCACAAGCACATGACATATCCTCAGTATAGTGATCAACATATGACTAGCAGGAGATATGTGGGAAGTGGTGGAAGATCCATGCTTGAAAATGGTACATATAAATTATTAGTAATGGCGTAGCACAAATCTTATGAAAATGGTACATAAATAGTAAATGATTCAAGTATATTACCGCCAATAGTGTGCAACTAGTTGTCATATGTTTGGTCTTCTAAAGATAACCTTCAGTTAACTTGGAGTACATGTAAACCAAACAAGCGGCCTCCCAGTTGTACTCATGAATCCGCTCCAAGTCGGTGAAGTAATTGAGGTAAACCACGTCCACATAACAGGCACATTTGTCAACAAGTATGGACGTGTCAACCAAGTAAAAAAGGTATGACCTTAATTCATATGATTTATGATACATAACTTGTTCATTATTACCATATGTATGCTCTACTGCAACCAGGTGGTGTGCATACATGCTCTCAAAGAGTACAAATCTAGCACGACACTCTCTGGTGTCTTCTATTTCCTTTAGGGAATTCTCTGACTCGACTCCAAAATATGTCATTGTCATATCCAGTGCATCAACTCTAGTAATCCTAGAGTGGTCTAATAATCTTCCCCTAATCAGAAGATGTAGCCTGCATGATACATCATCCAGTGTGATGACATTCCACTGTGTAAAAGATGAAAAAATGTCTTAGAGTGCCATCTCTCAATGACCATTGAAATTATACCATAGATAATAATAGTATAATTGGTTAAGCATAAACCTCGCAACCTAGATAATTGCATGGAATCATGAAACCAATGCTTATCTGGCTTCCGCAGCCTCACAATCTTCCGACCATAGTTGATGCATTTTAAAGCATAACAATACTTCAAAAAATACATCATCATCAGAAATTTTGAATATTATAACAAATGTGTTTCAAATAATAAATACAAATAAATTTTACCTTTCCATCCCACACGTGTTTGGCAGCATGGTCCGCATACAGAGACATTAGTGATGTGTCATATGGACCTCCTCCAAATTTCTCAGGAACAACAACATCGAGAACAAGTGCATCAACCTAGACAGGTGGGGCTTCAGGGGCAGAAGTAGGTGAGACTTTCCTCCTTCGGGAAGACGAAGTCGAAGATGCCCAAACCCTAGAAGTTGTCGTATATATATAAAAGGAACTAGCATTGTCTGATGGGTGCGAGGACTAGGCTCTTTCATTGTGAACAGATATATGTTGGGACACTCTGTCGAGCCTAAATTGATGTTGGTTATCAACCATGTTACCTATAATTAAACCAGACAATCCAGAGAAAGTAGAAAAAATCAAACCCAGATGAAGCACATTCAAAATCAAACCAAACAATGCAGACATACCAAATACAGAAATGCACTTCCGCATTCTTTGAAAATCAAATTCTAAAATCATACGGAAATGTATTTCCGTATTACTTACTACTAAGAAAAAACCCAAATGGAAAAAATATAGGGAAACAAAAAATGCTCAAAATGCATTGCTTAGTTATATTACCTAAAAAACACATTGCTCAATTATACTACCTATATATTGATGTATATTACACAAACTAATGTTCATAATTCTCAATGCATGCATATAAAATTAAACGTGAAAAACTTGGATTCAAAAACTTTTCAAATGTGTAGTTGATATTGAACACTTCGATTGATTAGATGTTGAGAATAAAAACTTGGAAGTGGCTTAAGAGACTTTGAGAGTTTGAAAAAGTTTGAGAGTTTGGGAGAGTTTGTTGGAAATGAGGAGGGAGGGGTTCTGGCGCATATTTGATTAAAACCTTATCCAGTGATGCACTTCCATAAGTTGTACATGTAATTACAATATGCAATCTAAGAGGGGTGAATTAGGGTTGCTAGATTTTTCTTATTTTTATGCAAAGTTTCTTAACTTATTATTTTACCAAAATCACATGATTAATTTCTACTTTAATATGAATGTAAAGTGAAAAAAAATTAAAGGCATAAAGATTAAAAAAACACACAAGAATTATACTAGTTCCCTGTATAACCAAGGGTACATCTAGTCCTTCTACACTTTACAGGATTTTCCACTAGGATTATATCTTTGTACAAGTATTCATTAAGACCTTCTTACAATCTTCTAATTCATACACATAAAATAAAGAAACCCAATTTCCTTTACAATAACAAACACCAAACTTATGGTGGAGCTTGAATCACCCCAATTTAAATAACTTTTTTCACCAACACCAAATACGATAGTGGACTTTGAATCACCCCAATTCAAAGAACCCTTTTCCAGCAACTTATCACCACATACTTGATGATTAAGTTACAACATACACACACACACACACACTTTGAATGTTCTTGAATAATTTTGATACTGGTTTGATTCCAAGTATAACATTTTGTTCTTCTATTTCTCAATACTACAATTCAAAATAATATACTGGTTTGATATTTTATGAAGCTTTGCCATTCAAATTAGTGATTTTTCTTATTGAAAACATGCAACTTTTCGCATGGTAATCGTTTACCAAAATGGGTTAATTGATTACCAAAGTCTCAGCAGCTATACATTTAAATTTTGAATGTTTTTTCAAAAATAAGATAACTATGGCGATTATAAAAGTGTTATTATGACCGTTTCAACTGTCATAATTTACAAAAATGTTGTTTTTTCAAAAATTTGAATTTCAAAAACACGTAATCCATTATGACTTACTGTTAATTGATTACCACGTCTTTCCCTTTGAAAAGTATTACTTTTTATGGCTTTGCTTCAATGTTTTTTAGGAATTTTCTTTAAGAACTTTTAAGATGAAGTTTGAGTGGTTTGTGTATGAGCTTTTAAGTGATATAAACGATGAATCATGATATTTTAAAGATCAAGACTCTTAACCTAAACTTTGATGAAAAATACCTCCATCTTTTTATAGGTAAACCTACAACCTGAAAAACAAAAGAGGTGAAAAAGATATTAAAAAGTTGAAAAAAATATTGGTTTTGTCATGAACTTTAAAAATGGCAAAAGAAAATCTATATTATCTAAAAAATACACAGATGGTACATATACGTATAGATTTTCAACTTGAAGAAAAAAATGAAACAAAAAAGATGGAAAAAAATATGGATTTTGTCATGAATTTCAAAAATGGAAAAAGAAGATTTATATTAGCCCGAGAATACACAGATGGTTACATATACATATAGACCCACAAACTAAAAATAATAATAAAAGAAGTGAAAAAATGTTTTAAAAAATGGGTTTTGTCAAGAAGTTCAAAAATGGCAAAAGAATATCGATATTATCTAGAGAATACACATATGGTTACATATGTTGGAAATCCACCAACACCTATGAAGAATTTCAATCAAACTTGATGAACAAGATTGTTATCACTTACACAATGATAATAAAAAGAAGAACAATGGATAAAGAAAGTAAAGAACGGTGAAGGAGAAGAGTAATAAAATTTTGCAGAGTTTCTCTCTGCCAACAAACTGTGGAAAGATTCTTATTCACTTTCCAACTGCAAAATACTGTGAATTACAATGTTATGAGTACTCTATTCACTTCATTACAAGAATAAGGGTTACTCCATCTATTTATATATTTATCTTAACTTGGACCTCAAGCCAAAGCCCAAAACTATAAAAGTCCAAAATAGCTAACGCTACTAAAATAGGAATAAGTCGAAATCCTGTGT
Organism: Lathyrus oleraceus; assembly: GCF_024323335.1. Taxonomy (NCBI): domain Eukaryota; kingdom Viridiplantae; phylum Streptophyta; class Magnoliopsida; order Fabales; family Fabaceae; genus Lathyrus; species Lathyrus oleraceus. The sequence continues at coordinate 412,827,371 of NC_066580.1, read as the reverse complement.
GAAAAAACATGCTTCGACACTTCGACACACTAACACAACTTAACATACTAGGTGGTTTGACACTTCCTTGTTCTATCGAGAAACTTGCTTTGACACAAGGAATTACAGTTCAATACACCACCTAATTCATTGTGTCTAAGCTATCTACATTCATCATAGCTCTTAGTCTTCTAAACACTTCGACTTGCACTCCCTTCGTCGTGATGTCTGCAATATGATTCTAAATTATGCAGTGTTCCACATTCATCTTCCCATCTGTTACCTGCTCTCGAAGATAATGGAACCTCATTTCGATGTGCTTGTTTCGACCATATGCTATCGAATTCTTCACCAGATTGATAGCTGCGTGTTGTCGATCCTTATGGTAATTGCTCCATAACTCTTTGTTGTTACCTCTTCGACCAGATTTACCATCCAAGTTTCTTGACATGCACAGAGAGAAGCAGCTATGTATTCTGCTTCGCATGACAATAATGCCATTATTCGCTCCTTTCTCGAACTCCGAGCAACTGGTGCATCATCTAGCATAAACACATAGCTCGCTGTGAATTTTCGATCTTCAACATCACTACACCAACTTGAGTCAGTGTATCCTGCTAATTTGAATTCTTTTCCTTCATCAACTACGGGAAATAAAATTCCATAGTCGAGAGTTTCTTTCAGATACCTTAGTATCCTCTCCGCCGCTGCTAGATGTGATAGCTTTGCCTTCTGCATGAATCTACTCACCATACCTACACTGTATGCTAAGTCAGGCCTTGCGTGACAAAGGTATCGAAGTGATCCAATAAGTATTCTATATTGGGTTGGGTCGACATCATATTCATATGAATCTTTTGATAGTTATAATCTGGGCTCAGCTAGAGTCGAAGTTGGGTTGTAATCTTGCATCTCAAATCTCTTGAGTATTTCGCATGCATACCTTCTTTTATGCATCCTAAAACCTCTACCACTCTTATAGAATTCTATGCCAATGAAGTATGAAATGTCACCCAGATCTGACATTTTGAATTCCTTTTTGAGATCACTTTTGAAGTCTTCGATCTCCTTCTTGCAGCTTCCTGTTATCAACAGGTCATCGACATAGAGGCATAATATAAGAAAATCACTCTTGCTTCTTCTTACATATACTACATGTTGAGAGTTTCACTTCACAAATTCCTTCTCCCTTAGAAAATCATCTATCTTCTTGTTCCAAGCTCTTGGAGCTTGTTTAAGTTCGTATAGGGCTTTATGCAGCATGAACACTTTTCTTTCTTCGCCTTGTTTCACAAACCCAGCTGGTTGTGCAACATAAACTTCTTCTTCTAAGGGGCCATTAAGGAATGCATATTTCACATCCATCTGACACATCTTCCAGTTGTTCCTGTTTGCTCGACCAATAACCAACCTGATTGTTTTGATCCTAGCAACAGGTGCAAAAACTTCATCGAAGTCGATTCCTTCTTTTTGAAGAAATCCTTTCGCCAGAAGTCTCGCCTTGTGTCGAGTCACTTCTCCTCTAGGATTCAACTTCACCTTGTATATCCATTTCACATTAATTTCCTTCTTGTCTTGGGGCAATTCGACAAGTGACCAAGTGTTGTTTACTTCGATTGACTTCAGCTCTTCGTCCATTACTTTCATCTACTTCAAATCTTTCAATACCTCAGTTGCAGGTTCGACATCTGCGTAGAAAGCATAATGTACCAACTCACCTTCTTCACCGACCACATCATCTGATGTAATCACACATTCTTGTAACCTTGAAGGCATGTGTCTTGTTCTTTGAGGTCTGTTTGGGCCTGGTTCACCTCTGACTTCTTCCTGTCGAACTTCTCTTTCGACTTCACCAGCTGGTTCGTCACAAAAGATTCTCACTGAATCTTTCTTGACATTCTCAATTTAATCCCACTCCTTAAGCTTATATATGATCACGTCCCTGCTGATCACCATTTGCTTATTCACTAGGTCGAACAACTTGTATCCTCCAGTAAAATGATATCCTATCAGGATCATCTGATTCGACTTGCCATCAAGTTTTCTTCTCAATTAATCTGGAACATGTCTATGTGTTAGATCCAAACACCCTCAGATGACTCAAGCTAGGCTTAACACCAAACCAACATTCTTCTGGCGTGATTCCTTCTAGCTTCTTCGTCGGACATCTGTTCAGAATATATGTCGCAGCTAACACAACTTCTCCCCATATTTCTTTGGGTAGATGCTTGCCTTTCAAAATACTTCTAACCATATTCATGATGGTTTTATTCTTCCTTTCTGTGACTCCATTCTGCCGTGGAGTGTAGGATGGCACCACCTCATGCACAATCCCTTTTTTCACACATAATGCATTGAAGTCTTTCAACATATATTCTCCACCACCATCAGTCCTTAAAATCTTGATCTTCCGACCGCTCTGTCTTTCGACCATAGATTTAAACTTAGCAAATACCTCGATCTCTTCACTTTTCTTCTTTATCAGGTAAGACCATAATTTTTTACTGAAATAATATATGAATGTAACAAAGTATTTGTTAGCTCCAATCGAATCCACCTGGAGAGAACCACATACATCAGAGTATATGACTTCAAGAATTGCCTTCGACCTGCTTCCTGCATCCTTGCTGAAGTTGTTCTTATGTTGTTTTGCCTGCATGCATTCTTGACACACTTGGTTTGGAATGTCAATTTCTGGTAATCTTGAAACCATATTTCTTCTCTTCAAATCTCTGATGTCTTTGAAATTGATATGGCCAAGTCTATAATGCCATGTCCATTCATCTTTGTTGGTTGTTGTTGTAAGGCACTTATGCTCCATCACATTTAGTTCAATATTAAAGGTTCTATTCTGAGACATTGGAGCCCTCAAGATCAACCTTCCATTTGAGTCGAGAACTCTCATTATCTTGTCTTCAATCGACACTCCGTAATTCTTTTCGACTAACTGTCATATGCTAAGAAAATTACTCTTCATGCCTAGTATGTACAACACATTTGAAATTACTGATCTCTTGCCATCTTTCCTCATAATCAGAACATCACCAACACCTTCAGCTGCTAGAGTGTTGTCATTTGCAAATTTCACCATGTTCTTCATTGAGGGATTTATGTTGACAAACTAATCTTTCCTTCTAGACATGTGTGATGAGCATCTTGAGTCCAAGTACCACTAGTCCTTGAATCTCTCTTCATCTCTTTTTGTAACCATCAACAACGTCTCTTCTTCTTCATGTTTCACCAGCTTTGTATAAGTCTCTTGATTCTTTTGCTTTTATGGATAATCGTTGGAATAGTGACCATACCATACTTCTGACAATTGTAACACTGAATGTGACTCTTGTCTGGCTTTTGACCACCACCTCTTCCTCTACCTGCAGCATCACCTCTTTGGTTGCCTTGGTTCTAGGGTTTTCTCTTATTCGACAAGTTTAGTTCTTGCTGATTTTGACCAGTCGAATTGTTGTAGCCTCATCTGCCTTTGTTTCCATTCCAACTTCCTTTTACGAATTGTTGTTGTAAAGCCATATCACTCTTCGACTTTCCTGCAGCTCTTTCATCCATTATTTGTTCATGAGGTTCAAGTGTCCCTTGAAGCTCTTCCTTTGTCAATTTTAACAAATCCTTCGACTCTTCTATGGCTACTACCATGTGGTCAAACTTTGGAGCAACGACCTCAAAATCTTTCCAACAGTAGATCTTGATGTCAACATTTCTCCACATACCTTCATTTGATTACCAATTTCGTAACGTTGGTGAAGAAATCAGTTATACTTTCATTGTCTTCCATCTGAAGCAATTCATACTTCCTCTTGTGAGTTTGTAACCTCGCCTCTTTTACTTCTTTACGCCTCCAAATGATTTCTCCAGAATTTCCCATGTTTCTTTCGCTGACTCTGCATCACTAACCTTTTCAAAGTTATATTCATCAACACATTGATGGATTATAAAGACATATTTATAATCTTGCTTCTTAAATTCTTTATGTACAGCCTCTTCTTGATTTGTCGTGTCTTCTACTAGCGTTGTTACTCCTTCCTTCACAAGATCCCAAAGATCTTGATAACCGAACACAATCTTTATCTGCTTGCACCAATTCTCATAATTGTTGTTCTTTAGAATCAAAAGTTTTGCTGGAAAATGCCCGTTTGCATGATTCGTTACCATGGTGATTTTCTTCCCACGAATCGATTAAACCAGACCTCTTGATACCAAATGTTGGAAATCCACCAAAATCTATGGAGAATTTCAATCAATCTTGATGAACAAGATTGTTATCACCCATATAATGACAATGAAAAGAAGAACAGTGGAGAAAGAAAGAAAGTAAAGAACTATGAAAGAGAAGAGTAATAAAATTCTGCAGAGTTTCTCTCTGCCCACAAACTGTGGAAAACTTCTTATTCACTTTGCAACTGCAAAATACTATGAATTATAATGTTATTCACTTCATTACAAGAATAAGGGTTACTCCCTCTATATATAGATTTAGGTTAACTTAGACCTCAATCCAAAGCCCAAAATAGTTAACACTACTAAAATAGGCATAAGTTGAAATCCTGTGTGAAACAACATGCTTCGACACACTAACACAACTTAACATACTAGGTGGTTCGACACTTCCTTGTTCTGTCAAGCAACCTGCTTCGACATAAGGAATTACAACTCATCAAGTGATAACCTCAATAATGAGTCTTCACACTATAATGATGCAGAAGTATCAAGCCTTAGGAAAATTCCTCATAATAACCAAACATAAGGTCCTATAGAAAGTTTACTCATTAAGAAGCCTGAATACACAAGTCAAACTGAGGGTGAGCCTATAGAGAAAGAACATGTAGCCATAGATTACGTGAATGAGGAAGTCACCAATGATTCTAAAAAATAATCATCAAGTGAAAGTGAAGGAGAAGTCTCAAATGAAGGGGAGCCTCATAGCATGTCACGCACAAGACAACCTCCAAATTATCTAAAAGACTATGATTATGGAAAATTAAACATAAACCCCAAGTGCATGACATTAATTCCAGAATCCTCTTCAGGTATCACATATCCCATCTCAAAATTTATAAATTATGATAAGTTTTCACTAAAACATAGAGCTTACCTTGCAACCATCACTAATGACAAAGATCCTCAATCATATACCCAAGCAGTCAAACACACAGTTTGAAGGGAGGTTATGGCTCAAGAAATCAAGGCTATATAAGACAATGAGACATGGGAACTAACTTATTTATCGCAGGGAAGAAAATTGATGGGACGTAGATGGTATACAAAATCAAACATAAAGCTATGGGTGAGATTGAAAAGTACAAGGCCAGATTAGTTGCTAAAGGTTACACACAAATAGAAGGTGAGGACTTAAATGAAACTTTTGCATCAGTGGCCAAAATGACCATAGTCAAATGCTTGTTAATAGCTGCAGTGGCGAAATGATGGAAATTACATCAAATGGATGTTAGCAATGCCTTATTGCATGGAGAATTGACATAAGAATTATATATGAGTCCTCCACAAGGATATAAAGTTACAAACAATGATTTGGTATGCAGATTAAAGAAGTTATTGTATGGCTTGAAACAAGCATCTAGAAATTGGTATAGCAAACTATCTCAATCTTTGATAAAATATGTTTTCCAAGACAACCATTTTGATCATAGTCTATTTAATTATTCACATGGAACAATTTTTCTTGTTGTTTTGATCTATGTTGATGAATTGATCATTTCTAGTAATGACCTTGAGGCCTGTGATCAATCCAAGCAATATCTCAGTCAATGTTTCCACATGAAGGATTTTGGTTCTCTTAAATACTTCCTAGGCTTGGAACTAGCACAAGGGTCGGAATGGATATTGATTTGTCAAAGAAAATACACCTTAGACATTCTACAAGAATGTGGAATGCTTGGTTGTAATCCTTCTTTGTTTCCAATGGAATAAAATCACAAACTATCTTTAGCCAAGGGACCTTCACTCTTAGAACTGTCAAGGTATATGAGATTAGTTGGATGTCTGATTTACTTAACTATCACTAGGCCTAAACTAACCTACTCAGTTCATATTTTAAGTCAATTCATGCAAACTTCACTCCAATACCATTGGGATTCTTCTATGTGAGTCTTACGATATCTCAAATCTTCTCCTGGTCAAAGTATCATTCTTCCACAACACAATGATCTATAGCTAGTTAGCTATTGTGACTCATATTGAGCATCGTGTCCCATTACCAGAAAGTCCATCTCGGGTTATCTAATGAAACTTGGAAATGCTCAAATATCATGGAAAATAAAGAAACAGGCCACAATCTCCCAATCCTCAAGTGAGTATGAATATCATGCCTTGGCACATCCCACGAGTGAAGTATTATGGCTACGTAATTTGTTAGAGACTCTGCAAGTTCCATGCATCAAATTCACGCCCCTGCATTGTGACAATCAAACAGCTCTTCATTTAGTTGTAAACCCGATCTTCGATTAAAGAACAAAGCACATTGAAATTGATTGTCATTTTATCAGGAAACACATATAGTCAGGTGCCATAAGCACAACTTACTTGCCCACCAAATAATAAAATGATGACATTTTTACTAAGTCCTTAGGCGTGGAAGTTTTTCAAGACCTCATTTTCAAGTTGGGTGTTCATAATCCTCACCTTCCAACTTGATGGGAGTATTAGAGATAAATTTAATAGTTTGTTATTAGTTTGTTATGGTTTGTTATTAGTTTGTTAGGGTTTGTTAGGGTTGATCCTATTTTCAAGCTCTGAAAGATAGATTCCAAAACTATATTATAAAGGTACGCCATGTGTCATAAAAAACAATAAGAATGCAATATATTTTCAAGTTAACTTTATATTACATGCCAAAGGGGCTCTGCGGCCCCGCCCCTTTCCCACTTGACATTACCTATGAGTCAAACTCAACATTTATTATCAAGGTGATAGTTGTGTATACCACCCTTCGACCTGAAACCACTATGGACCCTAGATGTGGAATCAAGTACTTTATTACCAATCAAACATTGTGTACCACTTCTTTCATATCTCATCATAGGAAATGTTTGTCTATTAGAACCAGAATCAGTCCTCTCAGTTATTATCCTAAAACTTAATTTAGCAGTTTTCACACTGACTCATTTAAGCAAATGATCACATAATGTAAACTATTGTTCAATATTAGATTATTTACCAACATCAAAATATATAACACCCTATTTGGTAACTCCTAGTACAACATTCTCTGATGCATTAGCTGGGCAGACAGAAACAGGGTACACCATACCTACCACCATTTAAAAATAAATAGAATTTAAACAACCATTTCATAGGTTTATAAGTTAACATCTAGAGGACTTTAAAAGTTTCTGGATGATATCTTCTAGACAACTTCTTCGGTGCATTAAAAACAAGATTATGAATCAATAGGAAGAGGTACATATGTACATTACGTGTAATTTAAGACGATTATGAAGTTTCAGATGTCAAAATACAATTTAATTGTATTACCAAATGCAATAATTAAATTAGAAGGAAAGAATTTTTTAGAAGGTTTAAGAAAATATGACACAGAGTTTTGAGTAAGAGGGTTTGAAAAATTAATCATATAAAAAATGTTATGATCTAGAAGTTAATTCATCTGAACTAATTAGTGTCCGATAATTATTTTTCAAACATATAAATTTCATATACTTTTCTCATTCCAAAAAAAAAACCATTATTGTTTGATAAAAGTGCTTCTGAAAGATAACTTTCAAACATGGTTAAGGAGTATTTTTAGAGTTTAGAGAAAATATATAAAGTAGTGAGGAGTAACCCTTTTTTTCTTTCTCTTTTTGAAAGCAAAAATTATGTCTCTTTGAATGAACTTAGTGGGGTCAAAAGTGTTAATGAGAAGATGGAAAGAGAAAATGAAAATAAAATCAAGAAAGTTTTATCCCATACCCCATTAATTATCCTCATACTCCTACATCGTAATTTTTTGTACCAAAAATCTCTCATATAAATAAGTTATATTTTCAAAAGATTTCATTTTCGCATCACTCTCGCTAAACTCTTCCAAAACAGAAATTGTCTTGTTGCAAACTGGAACACATTTCTCAAGTCTTTTGGTTCTCAGTTTTCATACCGGAACAGATTCAGTAAATCTTCCAGTTTTCACAAGTTTACCAGAACTCAATGAAAGAGTATTTTGGTTTTTACTATACACACCGGAACTCATTTGAGTCGTCTTTCGGTTTGGCCATATTTTGACTGGAAGTCTTCCCAAAAGTGTTCTGGTTTTTTTGAATTTTTTTCTAACCGGAACTCTTTTAAAATGTGTTATATTCCTTTTTTTTAATAATTTTTTAAAATGTTTTTTATTTATTTTTATTTTGACAGTGGCGCAAACACGAGGCAATGACGGTAAGATTCCAGATTGTGGTTTAGGACGGGGCACTCCATCGATGTTGACTGGTGAGAAAGAGCATAATGGTGCGTCTGCATCCGCAACACAGTCGATTGGCTTTCCAGGAGGACCGTGTGATACATCTCTTTTGGTAAAATACGAGCAACATGTTGCTAGACATTTATGGTTCCATGAGGTAAGTAACTGAAACTTATTTTATATTGAATAATATTTGAATTTTTAATGTTGTGTTTTATAATATGTGTACTTTTAATTGTTTTCAGGGGAGAGGTCCGAAGAAAGAGTTGAAGGTTGTTGGACATGGGATGAAGCTTATATTGAGGGTTCCACAAGCTCTTTCTAAATATATGAAGATTTGATTTCTAGGTATGGTTTATCTTCACTTTAGAGAACCAGTTTGACAAAGACATACACAAATCTTATATTCGTATTTGTCGAGAGATGGCATCTAGAGACATCTTTATTTCACATATAGTTTGGTGAGATGAGCATTACTTTAGATTACCTTTATTGTCTACTTCATTTGTCCAACAGAGGAGTGTTCTGGAGTCCTCAAGATGTCACTGAAGAGGTTGTTGTTGAACTTATTGTTGATTATTTATGAGTGTCACAGAGTGAGGCACAAACACATGTTCGTAGCTGCATGGGTTCTTACTATAAGTTGGAGTGGTTATACAATTTATTCAAAGATCGTAGAGCTGCTTCTAGATGGACATGTGCAACTAGAGCGTATATGTCAATGTTGGTGGGTTCCACAACTTTTACCAACAAGAAATTTATGCTTGTCGAGGCACGATACCTCTTACTATTTATGAACTTGGAGAGATGTTCGGTATACATTCGGGGAGCAACTGTGTTGATTACCCTTTACATATATCTCGAAGATGCTTTTACGTTCAATGGTAAGCATCTTGGTGGATATCCTACTCTCCTACAAATATTTATTTTAATTTAGTTTATTATGTGTTAATTAATTTTATTTAGTATATTAGTTTTATTTATTTAGTTTATTACGTTTTAATTAATTTTATTTAGTTTATTAATAGTATTAGTTTTGTAACAATGTTAGATTCACGAGTATTTTCCAACACTTGGAAAAAAGAGGAGATAATTGTGGAAACCAACTGATAATTGTGGTCTTCCTCGAGCGATGAGATGGTCCTATAAGCAATGAGTCATATGGCGCCCATTCGAGGAGCATAGAGTATGGCATCAGTTTGATGAGTTATATATGTACAAGGAGTGTTTAAAGTGAGGTGACACAATTGTTCCATACATGTCTGACAAATGTATACGTCAGTTTGGATACAGGAAGTATGTTCCACTCCCACCTTCTGATTATATGATGGTTGATGATATTGATGTTGAGTGGATTAGTTACCATCAGAGCGTCGTTGATATGATTCGTTCGACAACACTGGCCACCACTCCATCTGATGCAAATGACGAATATATGGAGTGGTATTATTGTGTTTCACATCGTCGTTTGGTAGTTCCCCCTCGTGATGTGCCAAGAGAGGTGTCAATTCCTGTTTACGAAGCAGGATCATCTAATCCTAGTTGGGCTCGTGTTTCTACATTAACTCATTGTTATCTCCGACAAGTTGATGCTGACGAGGATGACCCATAGTTTACTGATTTATTTGAAGCTTTGTTTATTTCTCGTTCACATTGATTTATGTTTATGCGTTTTCATATGTATTAACCTTTAGACTTATGTTTAATTTCTCATCAGTTAAGTGATCTTGAGACATATGAAACTAAAACCGAATGACATGATTTAATATTTATGTTTTGATTACATATTCATAGTAATACATGTGTAAGTAGTTGTCAGTGTTGTAGACGTCCTGGAAATCATAACATCCAAGATGTTGCTGCTGGAGAACGAAACTTCTTTCAATGCAATGTGACTGGTGGCAACGAAAACCCTTATTTCATGTTGTCATACCCCAAAATTTGCCCGTTGATATTACAAAGAATTCCTCAAGACCCTCCGACTTGTTCTGCAAGACACCGACATCAAGTGAACAAAAGCCCAGCTCACAACAGGCCCAATCCTAAAAGGGCCCAAGATAGCTTGCTCGCTAGGCGAGCAATCCCTTCGCCTAGCGAATACTTCGTCATGACACTCGCCCAGCGAAGCATCAGGTCCAGAAAAAAAGCCCAGAATGGCTTGCTCGCTAGGCGAGCAATTCCCTCGCCTAGCGAAGCTGGCAGAAATCTGAAGTTTTGGACCTCATTTTAAGCCCATTAGGTCACCACCACTACTACTATAAATACCAGCTCTTCAGCAACGAAAAAACACACGAAAACAGAGACGAAAAACGGAGGAAGACGGACGAACCCTGGCATAGAAACCCTGGAGATCAACTTGAAGGATTCCGAGTAAAGAAACCCTGAAGGCCGCCCATCCGTTCCGAAGCCACCGCCGCCCAACTCAATCCGGCTCGCCAATTCAAGGTTGCAATTCGATTACAAACAGGTTTGCACTACTATTATCGCTCTATTTTCTTAATTGGCATGTGATACCGCTTTATGTTCTTAACTTGCATGTGATATTATAATTGAATTCATAAACATATTTGAGGTTTTGCATGTGAATTTAAGTGTGCCTGAATATTGTGAATGCTGAACCATGTAATTATGTGTTGGATGCCATAAGCCATGCCGCAGGTTGAAGTCATACTGTTCTGAAATTCCAAACCCGTGGCCGCTCGCTAGCCCATCGCTAGGCGAGCCCGCAGCGAGCCTTCGCTGAGCCCTCGCTAGGCGAGGCAGAAGTGAACGGGACAGTGGCTGCTTCGTCCCTTTGCTGTTCCATTTTATGTGTATTTAATTATAATTTTGCATCATTTGGCCTGAACTCGTAACTGTTATGTGCATTTTATGGCATTTTATGGTACTAATCAAATCATATTTTATCCTTATGCTCTAACCCGTGCGTTGAATGATGTAAAAGCTTCCATATCCCCAATGAAGTGGCCGGCTAGATACTCCACCTTACGTGTAGGAGACCTTCGTGGAGATGGATTCCAAATTACTTCACTTTAATGTGAAGATTCATATTGATTGCTTAATTTAATGTATTAATTTTTAATGTATTGATTGATTTTAATGTGTTGATTTTAAGGTGGAAATTCACCATAATTACTTAATGAACGTTAAAATATGAACTTTAAATAAATGATATCGGACCTCTCTTCGTTACCCCACAATTACGGTATTACGGTCATGTCCCGCGAATATGGGGATGTCCTTAGCAAAGACCCTTCGGTTAAATCATCATAGTCCCTCGGACGTTGCCTTCGAAAATACGATTTTGTCCCTCGATGACCCTTCGGTGCAGCCTACGGTTAAATGATGATAGTCCCTTCGAATGCTAAGGTATCCTCACAACTGTTGCCTTCAATGACCAATCAATGACCCTACGATGACCCTCCTACATCCCAAGGATAAAACTACTTACTTCTCAATAGTAAGGACAGTTTTACCCTCATAAGGATAGGAAATGCCCGGAAAGACCTCGGACAGGTATACCCTTAATTGCTCATTCATAACCTAAAAAATACTTTTCACACCTCACACCTTTCAAACATCCTTTTGGAAAATCACCACTTAGCATACATCCGTATTAGGATCATTGCCGAGTTATATTTTTCTAAACTACTTTCAAAAAAAACTAAACGAGATAACCACTTTGTATACATTCATGCAAGAATCATTACAAAGTTAAATTCTCCTTTTCAAAACATTTCCTACACATTTCTCAACCACCTTTTTCAAACCAGGAAAACATAAATGATTGAGCAATTAAGAGCCCATGGATAACCATGGATACAAAGGGTGCTAACACCTTCCCTTTGTATAATGTACCTCCCGAACCTAAGAATCTGAATTAAAGTCTTTCCTGTTCTTTTCCACCTTTCCTTATGGGATAAAAGAAAAGTCGGTGGCGACTCTTGCTAACCGCGACATTGCGATTAAAAATCCAATAAAGTTCAGTTCACCGTATGACAGAACTGGCGACTCTGCTGGGGACTACAAAGAGAGGTCACCTTAAAAAAAAAAAATCATTTATGTTTTCAAATTGTTCCTTCTTTTAAGGGTATTGTTGAGTGAAAGATCCTACACCCGGATCTAGTGTACCTTAGGTAAGTAGCAATAGATCATCGCGACTATCCGGCGTATACTGGAATGGTTAAAATGATGGCTACGGTTAATGTGACACTTTGGTTGTCCTGATGGTCCTCATGTTATTTGAGGAAAAATTTGGCTTCCGCGTGGTGTCATCAAAGCATTAACCAGACCTTTAGAACCCTAATTGACTCATCCTAGCCATTAGAAAGTAGTGAGATAACTGGCTTCGGTTCCGACTGAGGTTGGTTGATACTCGATACTACACTCTTTGAGATTGGACTTTAGGGAAGCTTCGGTCAACCACTTGGTGTTGCACTGAAGTGGACCTAAAGAAAGGTCGATGATCTGAGATCCTTCTAGAACCCGGTTACTATTCTAGGACAGGTGGAACCAACCAAACTTCAGTGGGGAGGGTACTTACCTATGGAACTCATGCAAGCCTTAAAACCTAGGATTGATTGTTGTGTGACACGTCTCTGCTTGCATAACATCATGACATCATAACATCATAACATCATGGCATTATACTGACCATTTCAAGGACTTAGGAATTTAGCTTTGCTCTGTTAAACAGGTTATGGCTTCCAGGAAGACTATCCGGATCAATCTTGTAGCAATCTCTCCTCAACTCAAGGATTTGGTGTCAGAACTCCCCGATCATGCTCAATTCAACAAGAAACATGGTCATCTTCTCAGCTTAGTTACCACTGGTTTCAAAGAAGATATGATGAGAGTCCTATTCCAGTTCTTCGATCCTAAACATCATTGCTTCACTTTCCCAGATTATCAGTTGGTACCCACATTAGAAGAATTCTCCCAGCTGCTTGGGATACCTATCCTGGATCAAATACCTTTCAGTGGTTTAGAAAAGATGCCAAAGTCTGAAGAAGTTGCCGCAGCTTTACACATGACGAAGTCTGACATTGAAACCAATTGGGTAACGAGGAGTGGAATGAAAGGTTTACTTGCCAAATTTCTGATAAGTAAGGCCCGAGAATTCCTAAAAGCTATGAATGTCCATGCTTTTGAAGATGTTCTAGCATTGCTAATCTATGGTTTGGTGCTATTCCCTAATCCGGACCAATTCGTAGATGTGAATGCTATCAAGATATTCCTCACTCATAACCCTGTGCCTACCTTGCTTGGAGATGTCTTGCATTCCCTTCACACTCGTACTATGAAGAGGCAAGGGACTCTCATGTGCTGCGTACCGTTGTTGTCTAGGTGGTTTATTTCGCACCTCCCTCAATCAGTCTTGAAGAATGATCAAAATCTGAAATGGTCTCAAAGGATAATGACACTCTCCCATTCAGACATCCGGTGGTGTTCTAACCTCAGGGAAAATGTTATCATCATCGACCGATGTGGAGAATTCCCTAATGTACCACTCATGGGGATAAGAGGAGGTATTACTTATAATCCTGCCTTAGCCTTACGCCAGTTTGGGTATGCTCGAAGAGATAGTCCGCATGAAATGATTATCCAAGGTATAGTGTTTGACTATGACAATGACTCTCAAGGTCTCCACCAAAGGTTTGTACGAGCTTGGGGCATGGCGAAAGGAAGCAATTTAGGAAAGAAAAATTCTATTCCTATGGAGCCTTATCTCAGATGGGTACGCGCCAGAGCTCGTGAACTTGTCATGCCATATCTTGCAGTCGGACCATTGATTGTTGAATCAGAGGTCGAAGGAGGCACTTCCCAGATCATTTCTTACCCAGATATGCCTACTGATGTTGAGGAATTGAAAAGATCCTGGACCCAGTTGAGAGAGGAGAGAGATGCTTTCGAAGCTCAGTTCAATGCAGAAAGGAAGAAAGTACTAGAGCTCGCCAGCCAGCTTAATGAGGAACGAAGACTCAATGCATATCTTCGCCCAAAAAGAAGTCGCCCCTGGGAGACTTGAGCTTTCATTGTATTTTACTATTATTCCTTTTGTAATGAACATTGAAAAAAATTTAGCAATAAACGTTTCTCTCTTGTTGGTGATTTACGCAAAGTTAAATTCCAAAAGTCCTTGAAAACATTTCATACATCGCATAGCATAACATAACATTGCATAACAGGTATTCCAAAGGACCATATTCTCACGGTCTGCCTCTTAAACAGAAAAATGGATCTCGAACAAACTGTCAAAGATCTCCAGACTCAGAATGCTCAGTTCAAGGAGATGATGCTAAGCTTATCCAAAGGGCAGGAGGAACTGAAGGCTCTTTTGGTCGAGAAGAAGAAAGACAAGAAAGCTGTGAGTTTCATTAACCCGGGAAGAAGGCGTAAAGGACAGGCTACGGGAATCAAATTTGGAATCCCGAATGGTCCAGAAAAGGGGGCGGAGAATGACTCAGAGGAAGAAAATGCTGATTTCTCCAACCCTGAGGATGACGATGAGAACTATGAAAATGAGCAGTACTCTCCAAGAGATGATAAGTACAAATTGCTGGAAGAACGCATGCTAGCCATGGAGGGTCAGAAGGCGCCTGGTTTAGATTTCGAGAGTTTGGGTCTGGTCTCCGATGTGACCATTCCCCGCAAGTTCAAAATCCCCACTTTCACTAAGTACGATGGTGCGTCTTGTCCTCAGATGCATCTGAGGGCTTATGTGAGAAAGATTCAGCCGCATACCACTGATAAGAAACTGTGGATCCATTTCTTCCAAGAAAGTCTGTCTGGCACTCAGTTGGAATGGTATTATCAGCTCGAGAGCTCTGACATCCGCACCTGGACTGATTTAGCAACAGCTTTCTATAAGCAGTACCAGTACAATTCTGAATTAGCGCCTACTCGGCTACAGTTGCAGAATATGACTATGGGATCTAAAGAAAGCTTCAAAGAGTATGCTCAGAAATGGAGAGATTTGGCTGGCAGAGTCAAACCCCCTATGACTGACCGAGAATTAGTGGACCTGTTCATGGGTACCCTTACTGGCCCATTCTACAGCCACCTACTGGGGAGTTCTTCCTCTGGTTTCACTGAACTTATACTGACAGGTGAACGGGTGGAGAGCGGCATTCGAAGTGGAAAGATACAGGCAACTACCTCTACAAGCAGCAAAAAGTCCTACCATGGGAAGAATGAATTGAATGCTGTGTATGGTCAAAAGAATCATAATAAGAAAAATGGTGACCATGCCATTGGAGCAGTGACGATCGCAGCCCCGCCAGCTCAAAACTTCCAGCAAAGACAAGACAGACCAAGAAGGCAGTTTACCAAACTCAATATGACTTTAGCCCAAGCACTGCAAAGTATGCTAAAGGTAAACTTAATCACTCTCAGAGGTCCTCCTGCAAATGTCAACACTGCTTCGCCTCGTTATAATCCCAATGCCAGGTGTGCATATCACTCCGATAGCCCCGGGCATGATACAAACGATTGTTGGTTGTTGAAGAACAAAATTCAGGATATGATTGACGCCGGAGAAATTGAATTCGAGCCTCCGGAGACTCCTAATGTCATCACTGCTCCTATGCCTAATCATGACAAGGCTGTTAATGCTCTCGATGACGATTCTCTCCTCACTACTGTAGCGGAGTTAACATCTCCTCTCCCGATCATAAAGAGAAACTTATTGCAAGCTGGTTTATTTCCAGGTTGTACTGAAGATTGCAATCTCTGCATACTCTGGCCCGAGGACTGTTTGAAATTGAAGAATGGTATTCAACGGCTGATGGACGATCGTACAATTCTCTTTGAAAGGGTTTCTAAGGCGGAAAACCCTATTGAAGAAGTATCTGTGATTGCAAGGTCCAAAGTTCCAGTGAAGATTACTGCTCCCAGAGTACCTGTGAAGATTATCGCTGCGCCCAAGGTAGCTCCCCTGATCATTACTGCACCTGGCCCAGCACCGTATTCTTCAAGCAAAGCCATTCCGTGGAATTATGGAGGTGATGTTTATATCCATGGCGTAAAGCAAGTTGGTAATTTTGCTAATCCTAATGATATTGCTGGGACTAGTAAAGTTACTCGAAGCGGAAGGATCTTCTCTCCAGAAATCTCACTTCCAATTCCTGAAACTCGAGGAAAGGAACCAGTCAATCCTTCTCAGTCAGAGACACCGGTCGAAGTTACTCCCGAAGATGTTGCCAAACAGGAAATGGAAGAAGTGCTGAAAATCATCCGCAGGAGCGATTTTGATGTAGTGGAACAGTTGGGGCATACTCCTTCCAAAATATCGATGTTGTCCTTGTTGTTATCTTCTGAATCTCATGCCAATGCCTTGATAAAATTCCTGAAGACTGCCCATGTACCTCAGGAGACCTCCGTCGATCAGTTCGAAAACTATGTTGCTAATCTAACTGTCGACGGTGGCCTAGGTTTTTCCAATGTTGACCTGACACCAGCGGGAAAGAACCACAATAAAGCCCTGCATATCTCCATTGAGTGTGAAGGGATCACCCTGTCTCATGTGTTGATCGATAATGGCTCTTCTTTGAATGTGTTACCGAAAGCCGTGCTCGATAAACTTGACTGTAAAGGCATTGAATTGAAGCCTAGTGACATTGTGGTGCGTGCTTACGATGGTGCAAAGAGCGTTGTCCACGGTGAAGTTGTCCTCCCTATCAAGATAGGACCTCAAGTCTTCAACACTACCTTCCATGTAATTAACATTCGCCCCGCCTACTCCTGCTTGCTGGGACGCCGTTGGATTCATGGGGAAGGCGCTGTAGCTTCGTCTCTCCATCAAAAGCTGAGATATCCAATAGAGGGTAAGATCGTCACTGTGTGTGGGGAAGAAGAATACATTGTCAGTAGTGTGCATACCTTCAGATACGTTGAGATGGATGGTGAATTCTTCGAAACTCTGTCTCAGTCATTTGAAGTGGTTCCTCCGACCAATCCTGTCCTTAAGCCAACTTCCTGTGTGCCCAAGGTTGTTCACGCTCCTCCTGCCATGATTTCTCTGAAAGATGCTCAAGCTGTAGTTGAAGATGGTGGTCGTACTGGCTGGGGTCAACTGATCAACATACCTTACAAGTCTGATAAATCTGGTCTAGGATTCAACTCTGAAAAGATGGTCAAAGATCAAATCAATGCTGTAGAAGATGCTGATAGTGATTGCGACCTGGATAGCTGGATCTACCCAACAATTGGCGACGGACTCAATAATTGGAAGGCTGAAGACACTATCCCGATCTCCTTTAGTCAGGAGTAATTGTTATTGTCCATTTAGTATTGCAAATCTTTATTTTTTCAATTGAACTTCTTAAAGCCTTGTGTCTATACCCGGGGCACAATAGCTAATTTGTTAAGGGTTTTGTCACTTCATAAGCATATTCATATTCAATAAATCAATGGACTCTTTTGCATTCAAATATTGCGCTCTTTATTTTTCCTGTCGTCTTTCAAACAAGCTGTGCTTTCTTACACACACTCACGTAACGAATTGCAGATCCGTGTCCACTCTGGATCCTGTTGGTAATAGTTCTACTACTGTTCATTATGACTTTGAAAATCCGATCTACCAAGCCGAGGATGGGAGTGAGGAAGATTGTGAAGTCCCTGGAGAACTTGCCAGACTGGTACTGCAAGAAGAAAGGACTATACAGCCGCATGAAGAGTCAATCGAAATGATAAATCTGGGTACTGAAGTGGACAAGAAAGAAGTCAAAATAGGAGCAGATTTGGGAGACAGTGTCAAAGAAAGATTGATTTAGATGTTACAAGACTATATCGAGATTTTTGCTTGGTCTTATGAAGACATGCCAGGATTGGATACTGACATAGTAGTACATCGTCTGCCAATGAAGGAGGACTGTCGTCCTGTCAAGCAAAAGGTTCGCCGCATGCGTCCTGAAATGTCTGAGAAGATCAAAGCCGAGGTTATGAAACAATTCAATGCCGGTTTCCTAGCCGTTACTTCTTATCCTCAATGGGTTGCTAATGTGGTGCCAGTGCCAAAGAAGGATGGTAAGGTGCGAATGTGCGTAGATTACAGAGATTTGAATAAAGTGAGTCCCAAAGATGACTTTCCACTCCCGCACATTGATGTTCTGGTAGATAACACCGCTCAACACAAGGTATTCTCATTCATGGATGGATTCTCGGGTTATAATCAGATTAAGATGGCACCTGAGGATATGGAGAAAACTACGTTTGTGACGCAATGGGGCACTTTCTGTTACAAAGTAATGCCATTCGGTCTAAAGAACGCCGGGGCAACGTACCAGCGTGCTATGGTGGTTTTGTTCCATGATATGATTCATCATGAGATAGAAGTGTATGTGGATGACATGATGGCTAGATCTCGCACTGAAGAAGAACATCTCGATCATTTATACAAACTGTTCGAGAGGTTGAAGAAGTACAAGTTGAGATTGAATCCGAACAAATGCACTTTCGGAGTAAGATCCGGTAAACTCTTGGGCTTTATTGTCAGTGGTAAAGGAATTGAGGTTGACCCGGCTAAAGTGAGAGCTATTCAAGAAATGCCAGTTCCCCGTACAGAGAAAGAAGTCAGAGGTTTCTTGGGACGTTTGAACTACATTGCTCGATTTATCTCCCACTTGACTGCTACCTGCAAACCCCTCTTCAATCTACTGAAGAAAAATCAAGAAATGATATGGAATGACGAATGCCAAGAAGCTTTTGACAAAATCAAGAACTACCTCCAGGAACCTCCGATTCTGATACCACCAGTTGAAGGAAGACCTCTAATCATGTATTTGACCGTGTTAGAAAATTCAATGGGGTGCGTATTGGGGCAACATGACGAGTCTGGTCGAAAAGAGCATGCCATATACTACCTGAGCAAAAAGTTTACCGACTGTGAAACAAGATACTCACTGCTCGAGAGAACTTGCTGTGCTTTGGCCTGGGCTGCTCGCCGACTAAGACAGTATATGTTGAATCATACCACTTTGTTGATTTCTAAGATGGATCCTATCAAATACATATTTGAGAAACCCGCTCTCTCTGGAAGGATAGCAAGATGGCAGATGATTCTAACAGAATACGACATCCAGTATACTACCCAGAAAGCAGTCAAAGGAAGGGTGCTAGCCGATCATTTGGCTCATCAAGCAGTGGATGATTACCAATCTATGAATTTTGAGTTTCCAGATGAAGATGTCATGTTTGTTACCAATCATGAAGAACCTGGATCGGATGAAGGACCCGAACTAGGATCCCGATGGACTATGGTTTTCGATGGGTCTTCTAATGCATTGGGCAACGGTGTTGGTGTGGTAATCATTTCTCCCGAGGGTTACCATACGCCTTTCACTGCTAGATTATGTTTTCATTGTACCAATAATATGGCTGAGTATGAAGCATGTATTTTGGGACTCAAGGCTGCTATAGACCGGCGGGTCAAGTTTTTGAGTGTGTACGGAGACTCAGCATTAGTAATCAGTCAGATCAAAGGAGAATGGGACACTAAGCATCCGAATCTCATCCCTTATCGAGAGCGGGTGTTAACATTAATCCCATACTTCGAAGAGATTACATTCGAACACATTCCACGAGAAGAGAATCAGTTGGCAGACGCATTGGCTACCATGTCATCTATGTTCAGAGTCAGATGGGACCATGAAGCTCCCAGAATCACCATTGAACGACTAGATGAACCAGCATATTGTTATGAACTTAACACTGCTGAAGTACAGGAGAAACCTTGGTTCCACGACGTAAAAAGATACTTAGAAGCTCAGGAATACCCTAAAGGGGCATCCATCAAGGACAGAAAATTCCTGAGGAAGTTCTCCGCTAAATTCTTTCTGAGTAATGGAGTAGTATACAAACGTAATCATGACTCAACTTTGCTTCGCTGTGTGGATAAAAAGGAAGCAGAAAGGATTATGGAAGACATGCATGACGGTATTTTTGGGACTCATTCTAGTGGACATACGATGGCCAAGAAGATTCTGAGATCAGGGTATTATTGGTCTACCATGGAAGCTGATTGCCACCGTCACTCCAGAACCTGCCACAAGTGTCAGATTTATGCGGACAAAGTACACCTGCCTCCTGCTCCATTGAACGTGTTGACAGCTCCTTGGCCCTTCGCAATGTGGGGCATCGATATGATTGGAGAGATTAAACCTACTGCTTCTAATGGACATCGCTTCATCCTTGTCGCTATTGATTACTTTACAAAGTGGGTAGAGGCAGCCTCATTCGCTTCTGTCACCAAGAATGCGGTGGCACGGTTCATCAAGAATAGCCTTATCTGTCGATACGGCATCCCTGAAAGAATTATCACTGACAATGGTACTAATTTGAACAACAAGATGATTACTGAACTCTGCACGCAGTTCAAAATTAAACACCATAACTCTTCTTCGTACCGGCCAAAGATGAATGGCGCCGTGGAGGCTGCTAATAAGAATATCAAGAAGATCATACAAAAGATGACGGTGACGTACAAAGACTGGCATGAGATGTTACCGTTTGCTCTCCATGGTTATCGCACTTCAGTACGCACTTCGACAGGAGCAACTCCTTTCTCTTTAGTCTACGGAACGGAAGCTGTTTTACCAGTGGAAGTTCAGATTCCCTCTCTAAGGATTATGAAAGATGCAGGCTTAGGCGAGGATGAATGGATTCAGACTCGGCTCGATCAGATAAATTTGATTGATGAAAAGAGACTCGCGGCTGTTTGTCATGGGCAGATATATCAGAAGCGCATGACCCAGGCATTTAACAAAAAGGTCAAGAGACGGGTGTATCAAATCGGAGAATTGGTGATCAAGCGTATCATTCTACCACAAAGTGATCCCAGGGGCAAGTGGACTCCCACATACGAAGGGCCATTTGTAGTTAAGAAGGTATTCTCTGGTGGAGCCATGATACTGGCTACAATGGATGGCGAAGATTTCCCGCATCCTGTGAACGCGGACATAGTTAAAAAATACTACGCATAACAGAGACCCGCTAGGTCGATGTACCTAGGCAAAAGTAAGGGCATCCCGGCGAACCAAAAGGGTTCGGGCAAAAATTAGGGATATATATAAAAAAAAATGTACACCCGGCAAGTCGAAAACCTGAAAAGGCGGCTTGGGCAAAAAAGGGTATCCTGATGGGCTGAAAACCTGAAAAGGCGGTCCAGGCAAAAATTAGGGATTAAAGCGTATGACTATGTTCCGTTCTCAGTCAACTTTATCCAAGTTCAAGGGACTGAACAAGCCAATCACTTCTATCCGACAGCAGGAGATGAGATGCTTGAAGACATAATGACAGTGGTGGAATTAGAATCGATAGGACTTTTTTCTGCATAGCTTTCTCTTTGTTTCTTGACAATTTCCTCTTACTAGGATTTTTGTCTCCTTGTACACAAATTGCCTGTTTATAGGCCCTATTTCAAAATCAATACAATTCTCTCTCCAAAAAAAAGATGCTTTTGTTTTCACTTTTTCTGTTTTGATTGCATAAACGTCCATTGATTTAATTTGAATTGATATATGCATTTGAATATGATCAATGTTTATCAAGAATACATGCCTAAATGGAAATAGCAATTACTACACGACTTCAGGATCGAGGAGAAGGTCTAATCACGCTTCCCAATGAATCCGTTGCTAACTCGATTCCTCGGCAACGCCAACTATTCCCCAGAAGAGGTCGGTACCGCCATACCGAAAGGTCATCTCTTCCATCCCCAGCCAGGCTCTGTCGAGTGTTTCCATCGTTAGACAGAAATCAAGTATCCCCCAGCCAAGACAGGGTCATCAATACCAATGTCTCCGACCAGAAGACTGAAAGTTATCTCCCCAGTAGAGTTCCCTGGAAGAACGTTTCAGACGCATAGTGCACTCATCACATCATTCCATATTACATACCTGCATACAATGCTCACACTTACTTCATTCCGCATCATATACTTTACATCATTCCATAGCATGTATATGCATACCATGTTCACAAGCATAAAGCATCTCATGCATCATGACATTGCATGAAACTAACTTTATTTTTCAGGCTAATTATCCTCCTGATCACATTCAAGGTTCGAATACAGCTCTCAGATATACTCCATGTCACCATTCATTCTGACATCCTCCCAAGGGTGGCATCTCTAAGCCCACCTCAGATATTCGCTGCAAATACAACAAATATTATCGGATACAGCCTAATGTACGGTTCATTCTGATTCAGCCCGACACATGACTCTTCCAGCTCAGATACGATCTAACGTACGATCCATTCTGATCTTCAACAACTCAAGTATGGTTTAATGTACGACCAAGTTAAACCTTCATCTCCTCAGATGCTACCTTCGGACAGGTACATTTCTGAATGGTAGTCTAGTATACGGCTACTCCCTTACTCAGATGCTACCTTCGGACAGGTACATTTCTGAATGGTAGTCTAGTATACGGCTACTCCCTTACTCAGATGCTACCTTCGGACAGGTACATTTCTGAATGGTAGTCTAGTATATGGCTACTCCCTTACTCAGATGCTACCTTCGGACAGGCACATTTCTGAATGGTAGTCTAGTATACGGCTACTCCCTTACTCAGATGCTACCTTCGGACAGGTACATTTCTGAATGGTAGTCTAGTATACGGCTACTCCCTCCTCAGATGCTACCTTCGGACAGGTACATTTCTGAATGGTAGTCTAGTATACGGCTACTCCCTCCTCAGATGCTACCTTCGGACAGGTACATTTCTGAATGGTAGTCTAGTATACGGCTACTCCCTCCTCAGATGCTACCTTCGGACAGGTACATTTCTGAATGGTAGTCTAGTATACGGCTACTCCCTTACTCAGATGCTACCTTCGGACAGGTACATTTCTGAATGGTAGTCTAGTATACGGCTACTCCCTTACTCAGATGCTACCTTCGGACAGGTACATTTCTGAACGGTAGTCTAGTACTCGACTACTCCCTTTTCAGCAGATTCAGCCTAACGGACGGCTCATTCTGCTCAGATATGGTTTAATGTACGACCAAGTTAAACCTTCATCTCCTCAGATGCTACCTTCGGACAGGTACATTTCTGAAGGGTAGTCTAGTATATGATTACTCCCTTTCAGCAGATTCAGCCTAGCGGACGGTTTATTCTGCAACTCAGAGACGATCTAGCGTACGATCTATTCTGATCTTTCATCCCCATCAAAGTCATCCGCCTAACGAACAGCTCACTCTGGTACTCAGATATGATCTAGCGTATGATCCATTCTGATCCCTTATCCCCAGCAGTATATAGCATACTCTGACTCCCCAGCGAAGTCAACAGCATGATGGATGATTCACTATACGGTCTAGCGTATGACCCGGTATGAAATCCATGTCTTCAGACATCGTCTAACGTACGACACAATCAGAAGCTCGTCATCAAACTACCTGGATGGCATCTTTAAGCCC
This sequence comes from Lathyrus oleraceus, assembly GCF_024323335.1. Lineage (NCBI taxonomy): Eukaryota > Viridiplantae > Streptophyta > Magnoliopsida > Fabales > Fabaceae > Lathyrus > Lathyrus oleraceus. Next base: position 412,803,537 of record NC_066580.1, on the reverse strand, counting down.
ATCTCCATCAAGACTAATGGACAGGCGCAAATTTTTGGGGCATTCTAGTGTTCAATAATCTTTCACCTCCAGACCACGAACGGCACATACCATTCTACTCTCTCGGTTCAAGAATATTGAACAGGGGCAGCTGTCATACCCCAAAATTTGCCCGTTGATATTACAAAGCATTCCTCAAGACCCTCCGACTTGTTCTGCAAGGCACCGACATCAAGTGAACAAAAGCCCAGCTCACAACAGGCCCAATCCTAAAAGGGCCCAAGATAGCTTGCTCGCTAGGCGAGCAATCCCTTCGCCTAGCGAATACTTCGTCATGACACTCGCCCAGCGAAGCATCAGGTCCAGAAAAAAAGCCCAGAATGGCTTGCTCGCTAGGCGAGCAATTCCCTCGCCTAGCGAAGCTGGCAGAAATCTGAAGTTTTGGACCTCATTTTAAGCCCATTAGGTCACCACCACTACTACTATAAATACCAGCTCTTCAGCAACGAAAAAACACACGAAAACAGAGACGAAAAACGGAGGAAGACGGACGAACCCTGGCATAGAAACCCTGGAGATCAACTTGAAGGATTCCGAGTAAAGAAACCCTGAAGGCCGCCCATCCGTTCCGAAGCCACCGCCGCCCAACTCAATCCGGCTCGCCAATTCAAGGTTGCAATTCGATTGCAAACAGGTTTGCACTACTATTATCGCTCTATTTTCTTAATTGGCATGTGATACCGCTTTATGTTCTTAACTTGCATGTGATATTATAATTGAATTCATAAACATATTTGAGGTTTTGCATGTGAATTTAAGTGTGCCTGAATATTGTGAATGCTGAACCATGTAATTATGTGTTGGATGCCATAAGCCATGCCGCAGGTTGAAGTCATACTGTTCTGAAATTCCAAACCCGTGGCCGCTCGCTAGCCCATCGCTAGGCGAGCCCGCAGCGAGCCTTCGCTGAGCCCTCGCTAGGCGAGGCAGAAGCGAACGGGACAGTGGCTGCTTCGTCCCTTTGCTGTTCCATTTTATGTGTATTTAATTATAATTTTGCATCATTTGGCCTGAACTCGTAACTGTTATGTGCATTTTATGGCATTTTATGGTACTAATCAAATCATATTTTATCCTTATGCTCTAACCCGTGCGTTGAATGATGTAAAAGCTTCCATATCCCCAATGAAGTGGCCGGCTAGATACTCCACCTTACGTGTAGGAGACCTTCGTGGAGATGGATTCCAAATTACTTCACTTTAATGTGAAGATTCATATTGATTGCTTAATTTAATGTATTAATTTTTAATGTATTGATTGATTTTAATGTGTTGATTTTAAGGTGGAAATTCACCATAATTACTTAATGAACGTTAAAATATGAACTTTAAATAAATGATATCGGACCTCTCTTCGTTACCCCACAATTACGGTATTACGGTCATGTCCCGCGAATATGGGGATGTCCTTAGCAAAGACCCTTCGGTTAAATCATCATAGTCCCTCGGACGTTGCCTTCGAAAATACGATTTTGTCCCTCGATGACCCTTCGGTGCAGCCTACGGTTAAATGATGATAGTCCCTTCGAATGCTAAGGTATCCTCACAACTGTTGCCTTCAATGACCAATCAATGACCCTACGATGACCCTCCTACATCCCAAGGATAAAACTACTTACTTCTCAATAGTAAGGACAGTTTTACCCTCATAAGGATAGGAAATGCCCGGAAAGACCTCGGACAGGTATACCCTTAATTGCTCATTCATAACCTAAAAAATACTTTTCACACCTCACACCTTTCAAACATCCTTTTGGAAAATCACCACTTAGCATACATCCGTATTAGGATCATTGCCGAGTTATATTTTTCTAAACTACTTTCAAAAAAAACTAAACGAGATAACCACTTTGTATACATTCATGCAAGAATCATTACAAAGTTAAATTCTCCTTTTCAAAACATTTCCTACACATTTCTCAACCACCTTTTTCAAACCAGGAAAACATAAATGATTGAGCAATTAAGAGCCCATGGATAACCATGGATACAAAGGGTGCTAACACCTTCCCTTTGTATAATGTACCTCCCGAACCTAAGAATCTGAATTAAGGTCTTTCCTGTTCTTTTCCACCTTTCCTTATGGGATAAAAGAAAAGTCGGTGGCGACTCTTGCTAACCGCGACATTGCGATTAAAAATCCAATAAAGTCCAGTTCACCGTATGACACATGTTTACCTGATTAGAAAAATAATTAAAACATTAAGTCATATATTTAATAAAGTAAACTAAGTAAAGTAAGTCATATATTAAATAAATTAAACTAAATATCTGAACCCAATGATTTTGGTTTACAAAATCAATGCAATAAATGAAGATATTCGGTGAATGTGAACTTGTCATAGGAAAGAAAGTCATGCACGAATTGCCTAAACAGGCAAGTATAATATTATAGCGATTCACTATCAAGTAACTCATATCTAGTAGAGTTAACCATTTTTGTGGTGGACGAGGATCAAAGGACTCTATCATCAAAGACTAACTCACTTCTGCTAACCGGTTACCAAATAACCTATCATACAAACTTTATCTTTCCTTGTCTATTATTTCCAAATCCAAGTCTCGACAAACCATTGGCCAACCATCTTCATGATATCCATATAATGATGCAATGACTCTAAATCCACAATTACCATCTGATACAACATTAACGACATCTTCAATATATGACCTAACATGATTAGGAAATTGAAGAATGAACTACTTCTTTTGATTGTGACTGCTTCTTTAATAATTTCAACTTTTTTGAAGCTTGTGATGGTTGAGATTGCCTCTGTTAAGATTGAGATACTTGATCAACATACTCATGATACGAATGGTCCCTATAAACATCATATCCTACTAGTTTTTTCCCTTTCTTCTTCACTCCTCATTTGCACTACTCATATCCACATCTGGTTTATCATCTACATCTACATCTACCTCCAACTCAACTTTCATACTTAGTTTCTTCCAATAAAAGCATATATTGGTATAGGTATAACACCAAGTGTGTATCTTCCCAACGCATAAGCACAAGGTAACCCGTAATATATTCTAAGAGTACAACCATAATTTGCATGTTAATTCCAACATAATCAACTCTCAATAACTCTTCGGTAGTGCGTCTCAAAGCAGCTCGAGACTGAACCACGTAGATTACCATAAAATAGATTTATATGTGTGTGCTCAACTTCATAATTTTTTTGAAAAGAAGCTCTAATATTGCCTGGTTGTAACTTCAAGTTATTATTCATAGCCTCCCAATATTTAACCATGTCACATATACTGTTCCCCAGCATCTGCTTTAACTTCCGATTAGCATATTCAACCCTAAAAACAATACATATTAAAAGTATTAAAAAATACATATTTAAAATACTAAAAATAATACATATTAAAAATACAAAAAAAATACATACCGATTAGTCGTGGTGTTACTCAAATGTAGCACTCGATTAATCCATGCTCCAACAAATCACTGTCTTTGTGGAGTCAACCATGTGTATTTCACATAATCAATAAATTCATTACAATTAACACATGTCTGCTCGAGTTGTTGTAGTCATTGATCATACTCAACCTCATCACTAGCCCATATAACTTCATCTGTAATGTGTCAATCGTCTTTTGCATGTCATTAACCACATATTGTTTGCATTTTGCACCAACATTTTTGTTAATGTGAAATCGACATAGCAAATTCATCGATCTTGGAAACACAATTTCAATTGTTTTCATCAAAGCAAGATCTCTATCTGCCAAAATCACTCGCGGATACAAATCCTTCTTCACAAACAATTGTTTAAGCTTATCCAACACCCAACAAAAATTATATGTGTGCTCGGACTCCATATACGCAAATGCGATAGCAAAAGTTAACTCGGTTGATGTCATGCCAACAATTTCAAATAGAGGTTGACTATATTTGTCTGTCTTGTAGTGTTGTCCATAACTAACACAATAGGAAAAATATTTAACAACTTAACTGAATCTGGATGGACCCAAAATATCTCTCTCACAACTTCAGAATCATCTCTTTTTCTACTCCAATAAATATAGTTTGCGTCCTCAATAAGCTTAAACAAATGTTATATCTCACTTATCTATTTTTCTATCATACTCTTATGCTTATATATTTGTGTGATCCGAGTGACATTCTCTGGATCTCGCTCTTACAAGGAAGGCAATATGTGTTTAGGTGGAACATGTCTCTTTGTCAAATTAACAACATGATGATTCTCATACGTGGTCAACCTACAAACAAATGAATGACCTTCTAATCTATCAGGTAAATCATGATTATGAACTCCACGTTTTACATCAACCTTCCATCCAGACCCATCTTTCACCGGAGTCGACCTGATTTTAAATGGACATCCATATTTTTTGTCACATTTTGAATTCCACTATCAGTATCCTTGTATTTCTCACATTTATCACAACCAAATATTAATTTATCACTTCTCTCTCTCTCTCTCTTGCCTATTTCAGTATCTGAATGAGTGATAATAACAGATACTTTATTTCAGATTCCAACCTCTTTAATCCACCTTATCACCTCTTCTCGTGTACCAAATTTTTGAGTAGTTGAAAAAACATCAGAAGTATCTACACATATTTGGTTTTTATCGCATATTTATGCATGGATTTTCATACCTGCAACATAAAAAAATTGTAAAAAAAATGCATTTAACAAAGCAAACCGAATATCTTCATAAAAAAGTTCTGGTATACAAAATGAAAAAATCAGATAACTTATCTAAATGTGTTCTAGTGCACATAAGTGTATAAATCGGAACACATTTGTAAAGTGTTCTGGTACAGTATATTTTTTTCCAAACCACTAAAACTCTTTTAGTAAGTCTTCTAGAACTAGTTTTACTATACACCATAGCTTTTTTGGTAAGTCTTCCGAAATGGAAAAAAAAAAACATATCAGATGTCTTTTCCAAGGTCTTCCGATACGAATGTGAAAGGGTGCAATTTTTGGAAGTTTCAAATGAATGGTAAAAAGTTAAATGATAAATTGGTTAAAAACAAACAAAAATAAAGTTGACATTTAAAAAAAATGTAGGGGTATGAATATAATTGTAGGGGTATAAGTAAAAAAGAAATTAATTGGAAGACTTAGAACAATCTTGTCGTAAAAGTTGGACAATTTGAAAAAGTTGACTTTACCGATGATCAGATGCAAGCCGTTCAGGACGCTTAATTTAACTGAATATACATTTTATCTATATCATTATCTAAATTCAATTATTAAAAATAAATGACTATTCCTTCCGTTTCAAAATAAATGTCATTTTAATAAATAAAATATATTTCAAAATAACTATTATTCTCACTTTTTAATTAATAATTATTACAATTTTTTATTTATATCATTTAATTATTACTCTATACACTACTTCTATTTTAATAAAATTAATTTAGTAAAACTATAATGTCTTTGACAACACTATTGCATTTTTTAATTTGTGTGCAAAAATCATAATACAGTGATTTTGAAACGAAGAGAGTAATTATTAATGAGTTTAACCAAACTCGCCATTTTGAATATGTTGTATTTACAGATTTAATACTTTGGACATTTATATCCATAAACATAACCAAATTAAAATCTATTTTTGAAAATCACATAATCTTATTTTTTAAATTTCTTAAATAATTTTTGGACATTTTTAGTATGATCGTGAACAAATCATATATTGCCGTAAAATCTCAAAAATGACTTTTTTTATAGTATAACCTTGAACAAATCATTTGTGCAGTAAACAAGCAGAATTCAGCAAGCAGACTAGTAATTGTAAGTTGACAACATACCCATCTAAAACAAAGACTAAAGTTTAACAAGAAACAAAATTCAGAGATATTCCTTCTTTTCATTATTCTTCCATCTGTTCAATATTTTCCTGATAAATTATTTTATACAGGAAATCATATAATATAATGGACAACACCCAGTTTCATTGACTATATTACTTACTAGGACACTAACTAACTTTGCTGAGAATAAGATACAATTCACACACTACATATGATCCATGTTATTCAAATGGGTTAAAAGTAAAAACCAAAATAGGAATGAGGGACCATAAAACAAATTTTTTAAGACTATAAAAGGTCAGTAGCTGTAATACACTTTGAGCTACAAGCTATATCCGAAACAAGGTCGCGCGCTCTTGCTATTGAGTTAGGTTATCTTCCCGAATTGCAGCATGTGATCCTAATGACCAGCTTGCACATCCTCTGTCTGTCCACTCTGTTGAGTGTCGCTACCAATGTTTTGATCGTTACTCGGTTGTTCTTCAAGTCTCTGCTGTAGATCATATCTTTATGTTAGTCAGACATAATGGTAAGCGGTCATATAAATATTTTACGAGTTTTTATCGGTGTGAAAATATTTACACTTCTGAGGTAATTATTGTTTAAAGTTAAATATTTTTAATGATATGACGATTATGATTGAGATATTCAACATCACCTTGAGAGCTGCGTTCTCGGAAAGTAGCTGCTCATATTCGCTTCTAATGCGACTAATTTCTAATCGGAGGGAAGCATTTTCTTCTTTCAAAACATCAGCACGCTGAGCTAATTCGTCGCACTCGGCCTGAAAACAGCACATGCAAACAGGACTCAGAAGCGTGACAATTATGAGCGGCCAACCACAGAATGAAACAAAGGCTACAAGGAACTCTAAATGACCTGTTTGCGCAGCCTGGATCTCCGAGCAGATTCCCTATTAGACTGCTTCCGCCTTTGCCTTTTAAGCTCTCTTTCATCCTAAAAGTTAACCAGAAAAAATATAAATATTCATATAAGAGGTGCAAAAATCATTGGTCTGTTGTAACAATTAACCTGTAGCCAAAGTTGTGATTGAACACTATCCCGTGATCCACCAGTAACTATCCCTCCCGCAACTGCGGTAGCCGGAACCTTTCCACGAAGAGCAGGAATGTTGGATGGAGCTGGCGTGCCCCAATAATCCATTCCTATATTTAGATTTGTTGCGGGACCAGTAACAGCTCCAGGAGTACCAGTCGCGGCGATAGGCATGATAGACATAGTTTGATTGACCACCGTATGAGGTGTATTGAGTCCCCCGTTTTGAGAAGTATGCGCTGAACTTCCATTTTGAGATGGTTCACCTGTAATTCAATAGAAAAAAGGTACACTTCAGCCTTTAGCACACATATAACAGGGGTTTGCATTGCATATACAATTAGATAGTAAAAATTAGAAACTATATTTGGAACAGCAAAAAGTAACAATGCCAAACCTTCGAAAGAATCCTGCCTGTCTCCAGATTTCAATTGAGAGCCCTATCAAAACAGAGAGACATTAGGAAATACTATCTACATTCCTAAATACAGGACTCCGTTGACTAAATCACAGAAATTAAGAGAGTCGGTGGTAGTATTAAATTTGTTAACAATTGAAATTGTTCTTACAAGTTTACCCTTCAAGAGAGCGAATTAGTTTATATTTTTATCATAGTATTTATTATTAATTGTAGAAAAATATCTAAATGACCATCACAAAACTTACATTCTGAGAATTTGCATCACTTCCTTCACTAGTACCTTCAAAACTTCCACTTTCACCACTGCAAATCCAAGATTTCCTATCAGCACAAATTGCTAGAATTTGCAAATGGTAAAATAAACTACTCAGCAGGCTAGGATAAATAAATCACTGCCAGACTTAATGTTATATTTCCGGTTACTGAAAGTGCAGTACAGCCACAAGATTGATTAAATACAAAGCAAATCAAGTAACTGTGTACGGGTCCTTCAAAGCACCAAATTTTCTCTCTTGGGCATGTCACACTATAACAAGTTTTATTAGGCACATAATATAGGTCTTAAAATAAGTATTAGCCAGATCAAAGCATAATATTATTCGATGACAAAAAAGTGGATGCACTATCTCATGGCAGAGTCAAATAAACACAACAATTTTACCTCTTTGAGTGAATTCCATTAGCAGATGTGCCCGTTGTTTTACCATGTTCATTATTTTTCCCCGTAATCATGTTCAAACTACCCAAACTTCCTTTTGATCTTTTGATTGGCAATTTTTCCTTCACCTCAGGAGGCTTACCATCAGTTTCAATGCTGGCGGGAGTGTTTCCCTGCATGTAAACTTGTGTTACTTTTTTCATACTTGTATAAGAACAGGCCCTTAACATATAAGGAAACGGAAGCACGCACAAGGAAGAAGAAAGAAAAAACACAAAAATACAGTCAGAAAGGGGTGAAACTCACTGAAGCCTCAGCAATACCGTTTGGAGTAGGCATCGCATAAGGACTGTATGGATAAGATCCCTGCGTAAATTTTCCGCAGTTAGGAAAGAATGGTTAGTGAATTAGTGATTCGATAAAAATATGATAACTTTCGGAAAACATGATTTATAATGATTACCGGAGGCATGGATGGATGAGCATATATGCCACCATGCGGATACATTGCAACATAGGGATGTGGTGGAGTACCGTAAGGAGGCATAATGTGCTGCAAATAATAATTTCATTAATAAACCAAATATAACAGGGGAAGTGTTCAAAACAGATATTTTTTGTAGTATTGGCACAGTAGATAACAATATAAAGAACAAATAATGACAAGCAAAGAGGACCGATATATAGCTGACGACCCAAGTAAGGAGTATTACCTGGACACCCCACATATAAGGGTGAGCTTGGGGACTTTGTGCCATGAATCCATGTGGAGGCATAGGAGAATATGCCTATATAATGAAGGAGCTGGGTGAATCAAAATCTAATACTGACAAGAGAAAATTATGTGCCGAAAAAAACTCTTTAAAAACCTGAAAGCTGGCCCAATCTGTATTAATTGCTCCGGTGCTGGTGGTGGTCGAAGACTGCTCCTGGAAAAATAATAAATGTTACTGTCGTCATACGAAATGTTTCATTAACTGTCAATGTAGTTGAGACAAAAGAAATTCAATTATACCTGTGATGTTGGTGGTGGCGTCTTTGATTCCTTCTCTTTTGTGGTTTTATCCATTTCACTGTTGCTCATACTTTTATATCAGTGATTTACAAAACTGAATACCTAACCATTCTGCACGATACATATAACTTACGTTACAAGACAATATAAGAGACACCGTTCTCTTTCGAAATCGAAACTCACAACCAAAATCTGCGAATATATAGTTAAGCCTGTTAGACTAAACAGTTCAATGGCATGATTCAATGTTGAAGTAATCTACAAAGTTACAGTCTATATATTTCATGTATAACCGCAATGAACCATTACATTAACAACACTCCACCCTAATTTCCCTCCCAATCAATGCAAAATCATCCAAAAGCCCAATTTTTAAGTTGCTCTATGTTTTATCCAAATCCAACAAGGGAAATTCAATTATCAAAGCAACAATTATCAAAGCGAGAAAATCAAGATGAAACGCAAGACATAGAGTGAAATTCATATATTGAAACCAGCTAGCAAATATGAAATTTTGAATAGCTCAATTCGATTCAAAGCTAATAAAGCTGGGAATTTTCAAATTACCGCTCAAAAAGAGATTGGGGGTCCTTCAGAGCTGGTGAAGAAGAAAAACAAAACTTGATCTGCAGAGGATGTTGAATGAAAACAAGAGACGCAATAAATATACAATTGTGGTCAAAATTGGCAAGAAAATTAGAAATTGAGCGAAGGGCGAAGGTTAATTGGGGATTTTGTTTGAAAATTTTTGTATAAAATTTGATCTTGGGTTTATTAAGATTGATGGGATGAAAAGGGGAGAAAGAATTGGGGACAGATCAAAAATTAGGGTTTGTTAAGTTAAGGTTAATGTTTGTTTGGATTTGGATGTTGTTCGCGGAGAGGAACTCGTGGGTCGTCGTACGGTGTTACACTCTCGAGTGAGATTTTCGTTCCTATTTTGCACACGATGTGAAATCACCTATTTACCCCTGTGCCCACAATTTTTATATTTATTTTTTTTATTTTTTATTGACTTAAATAATCTTTTGATATTTGTAAATTGATATATTCATCTATGGATTTTTTTTTGAAATAGTCCCAAGATGTTAAAACTATGTTGGTTTTAGTCTCAAAATTTAAAATCCGTATGAAAATCGGTAAGAAACTTCCATATTTTTTTACGGATTTTAACTTTAGCGACTAAAACGAACATGATTTTAACATTCAAAGATTATTTCTATAAAAAAAATTTAGGGATGAAAATGAAAAACTCGTCACCTTACAATGACCAAAAGACTATTTAAGTTTTTTAATTTATAATCATATGATATTTTATAGTAAGAAAGTCGTCTTCAAATCTTCGACATTGTAATGTTGTCCCTTATGTTAACATTAGTGACATTAATCTTCGACTTTGTGACTTGAGACAGAATGGGGAATGGAACTTCAACAAACTATATACTCAACTCCCTACTTTTTATCAAGATTGTGTTTGTAGCTTTACAATTGATCATGATACTAATGACAGACTCATTTGAAGCGGCTCCCCTAATGGTATATATTCAGCAAGCCTTAGTTATAGGTGGTTGGATAAACATTCAACTCAACATGTTACATCCAATACTTCTTAGAATTGGATTTGGCGACTACCAATTTCTGAGAACCTAAGACATTTCTGTTGGCTAGTGATGCATGTAAGTTTTCCCACCAATGCTTTCAGAGGTTACCGACATCTTACCGCCAATACTTCTTGTCATATGTGTGGTGTGAGCGTGGAATACGATATGCATACTCTTCGTGATTGTCCTAGTGTGTTGTCTATCTAGACTTATTTGTATCCCATTCATCCTAATGATTTCTACATGCAAGATTATCAGATTTTGTTCAAACACCATGCTACTATTGAAGTAGGTATTATGTTCATAGTAACTTGTTTTGAGATTTGGAGGAATAGAAACGAATGGATTTTCCAAAATGTGAAAAAAGATATTTGAGCTTCAGTCAATAGTAAATCATCGTATCATTTCTCCATGGTCCATACCTTTGATCCCAAAAAAAAATAGCATGTGATTTGTCATGTTCGTTGGCCTCCCCCTCTTGAAGGCTCTATTAAATTCAATATGGATAGATTCTTTTCTGGCAATCATGATAATGTCAATTTTGGAATACTTTTGAGAAATGATGGAGGTAATTGAATTTATGGTTTTTTTGGATCTTCTGCCAGAGCTTCTAATTTATTGGTTGGACCTTCAGCTATTTGGAAAGGTCTACAATTGGCTTGGGAGCTTGGTTATAGATATATCATCATCGAATCTAACTTTCTGACAACTTTAGACTTAATTATTGACACCGAACAGGATGACTTTCATCCTCGTACAAATTTACTCTCTCTCTCTCTCTCTCTCTCTCTCTCTCTCACACACACACACACACAGAAGTTCACTTATCTTCCTTGGGCGGTCTCCTTTGATCATACTTTGAGAGAAGAGAACGAATGTGTTGATTGATTGATTGAGTTTGGTGCTTCTAATGCCGACTCCTAGAAGATGTGCATTGATCCTCCTCCTCAGTTGAATACCATCTTGATATAAGATATATATGGGGTGTTTAGACAATAAATAACTTAATCCATTGTTATGTTTCTTGTTTTTTTTACTTTCCTCTTGATAAAAAAAAATCTTCAAATAATACTTACAAATATTTTTCAAAAAAATAATAATAATTACAATAGATTGTGCATTTATCTCTTTTAAATGCTTTTTTTAACTAAAAACAAATTTTAAAAATAATAATTAAGAAACAGAGTGGGAGAAAGAGATTTGTCTACAATCAAAAAGAACAAAGTTAATTAAAAAAAGGATGAGGAGTGGAAAATTCAATCAAATCATACTCGACAATGTGACTGATATTTTTAAGGAGATTTACATTGTGAAGAAGATGTTCATTGTCTTAATTTAGCTTTGATGACGACTTACTAAAGAAGAAAAAAGTTGAAGTCTAAGTTCATTCAAATATTAAGATTTTAAAAGCCATTGAATATGATTTAAAAGGAATTAATCGTGATGCAAAGGTATTTGATTACAATTCATATTATGTATATTCTTAGATGCTCCAAAAATCATTCATCTTTTTATCTCGAATTTTTCTAAAGTCTTCATGCACCAATACCTTGAGTGTCAAGTCATTTCCAAAAGTATTTTTCAAGTTACAAAATAGTATAACCGGTTACACCATTTATGTAACTGGTTATAGAATCATTTTGTTCTATATTCTTGCAAATTGGCAGGGTGGTAACTGGTTACACCATTTATGTAATCGGTTATAGGTATGTTTTGTTTGAAAATTTGGATTGTTACCAAAGGCGGTAATCAATTACACCATTTATGTAATCGGTTACAGACAAGGCCAATGAAATTTTGATTTTTCTGAACCAGTATAATTCCAAAGCAATGCAAACTTTCATGGAAATGGTTCAATCTCTTGCATCAATTCATAGAGGTGTTTTATGTTGTATTTAAGGCAAAACACATCAGTTTTCAAATTACCTATTTCACTCAAATTTAAAATACAATTCAAATATGTTTTAAGAGATTTTCTCCATCTAAAATCTTGAAATTATTTATGCATAAATTATCATATCTTTGCAAAAAAAAATTGAGCAATTAAGGTTATTATATTTGAATTGTACATTGAAAAAGAAGATCAATATTATGTATTGGAATTGATTCAAGAACAACTTCATATATTCAAATTTGTTCAAAATTTGTAATTGATCACCAAGTGTATGGTGACTTAATTTGTAAAGAAAGTATGTGTACCTTCTAAAAGTATTTACAAATAGAAATTAGTATATTTTATGTTTGTGATATAAAATATTATTTGATTCTGGGAGATTCAAATTCCACCATCGTGTTGGTGTTTGGGAAAAGGTCATTCGATTTAGGTCTTGGTGTGATGCTTGTACAAAGATCTAACTTAGAGGAAAACCATTCAAGGTGTGAAAGGACTAGATGTTCCTTTGGTTGATAAAGGAAACTAGGATATATCCTTGTGTCATTTACATTTTCTACACTTTATCTATTTCTATGAACATATCTTTTTCATATCAAAAGAATATTGAAAACATGGCATAAAAACGATAAAAATCAGTCAACCTTAATTCACCCTCCCCCTCTTAGATGACATCTCATACTTTGAATTGACATAAGAGTGGGTTAATGTAACTTGCTCCTCGATTCTGGTAGATATGGCTTCCATAAAAACGTTCTTAGCAGATGGTGGAAACAACAACCAACCTTTATGTCCTGTTGGCGGATATTATGACTTCTGCAAGTGAACTACCACGGTCATAAAGCCATGGACATTCAGAGGATGGGCTTTGGATTTGATTGGGGAAATTCGGACAACTTCCTCTAAAGGTTAGAAACATATTTTCGTAGGCATTGATTATTTTACAAATTGGATCAAATCAGTTCCTTTGGCCAATGCTTACCAAGACGCCATAATAGAATTTATCAAGAGAAATATTGTCTATAGGTTTGGAACTCCTGAGACCATTACGACAAATCAAGGTTCGGTGTTCACTGGCCGGAAGATGTAGGAATTTTCCTCTGAAATGGGGATTAAGTTATTGACCTCAACACCTTATTATGTTCAAGAAAATGGTCAGGTCGAAGCAGCTAATAAAATTCTCATTAGTTTAATCAAGAAGCATGTTGGGAAGAAACCAAAGAATTGGCATAAAATGTTAGATCAGGTCTTATGGGCATGTCAAACCTCTCTCAAAGAGGCAACAAATATGACTCCATTTCTATTGACTTATGGACATTAAGTTATCTTGCTGGTAGGAATCTATTTACAATCGGTTCAAATTTAGAGGCAGAGAGAAATTCCATCTTATCATTATTGGAGCATGATGTTGGATGAAATGGTCGATTTAGATGAAGAAAAGTTGGCAGTGTTAAATGCCTTAATAAGACAAAAGGAGCGAGTAGCCAACGCTTATAATAAGAAAGTAAAGTTGAAAGCATTTTCGATTGGAGATTACGTTTGGAAGGTTATATTATTTATGGATCAAAGGGATAAAACTCTATGTAAGTGGTCTCCTAATTGAGAAGGTCCATTTAAGGTTATTCAAGCATTTTCGAATAATACTTATGAAATTAAATAATTAGAGGTTGATAAATAAATTTTAAGAGTAAATGGTAAATACCTTAAGAGGTATAAGTCTGTGCTACAAGAAATGCGAATTGCTAAAGAATAATATGCAGTAGGGAAGCAAAAGCGCCAAAATGGTATTAAAGGGTGCCAAAGTGGCATTATCATTACAAAATATCAAAAGCAAGGAAAATAAGAGAAATGTGATTTAAATTGGAAATTTTGATATGAATTCCTCAAGTTTGGTCTTGGAGAAGTCGAGTCTGGCAACCAATCGATCATGGATTTCTTCCAGGGAGTTAATTTTAAGCTCTAAGTTAAGAGCGACTCCATCATGTCTGATGCCTCTGGTGGCTTCTTCATCGATCATCTATTTAGAGGGGAGTGATTTCTCCCAAGCTAACTCAACTTTCACTTTTTCCAGGTTATTAATTTCTTTGTTTAATTCGAGAATCTTCGCTCGATGTTGTGCAATTTGGTTGTCTAGTGAGGTCTTCTTGTCATTGTATTCTTGAAGTTTGGCTTCGAGCTTGTCGACCTCTTGTTCAGATACACCGCTTCCATCCCATGCCACTACCATCGCATCTTTCAGCTTTTGAAGTTGAGAGTTGTTTGTTCATTTGAGATTAATGTCTTTGCAAACTTGATCAAAGTAAGCCTCGAATTCAAAGAGATACTAAACTAAGGTATCAGACATTCGTTGTTTATTGAGTTAAGCCAACAAGCGTTGAATATCAACTCCAAGTCGAGCATCTCCTTCGATGGCTTTGAGAAGGTCGACCTCAAAGATATTGGCTTTCAATTGTTGAATCAGGAAGTTGATTGAGTCATTTCTATTATGCAAAAATGTCTATTTAATTGTCGACCTCGAAGATATTGGCTGTCAATATTATTCAAAATGATATTGGCTTTCAAAATGATGTTCAAAATGTTCGTCTATTATGATCTTGAGCTTTCTATTGATTATTTTCTTTCTTATCATTTTCTTTATCTGCCTCTACTTCTTAGTTGTTCTTGTTGGAGGGACCGACAGTCGAGGCAGTGGTATCCTTATTGAGTTTTAACTTCTTGGGGGTTCTTTTCTTTTTCTAGTTTATGTGTGGTCTCAAAGAGGCTATAGGCTTTGACCTAGAGAAGATAAGAGCTCCCTTTATCTCCTATGAGATTTCTTTTTCAGCTTGAGTTTTTGTTGGCTTTGGAGTAGCCTAAAGTTTAAGTCAAATGAGACAAATAGTTCATAAAAAGATCATAAAATAAGATCGAAATCAGTGATGTACCTGAATCAAAGTGGTTGTAGATTTCTTCTTTTTCTTGGATTTGGTAACAGGGGAGTCAGGATCATGCATTCGATTCTGAAAGAAGAACTGTTAGAATTATCTCAAATAATGAGGAAATGTCAGAAAAGAAAGAGGTACCTTTTTCTTGGGCTCTTCTGTTTTCTTAGTTTCTCCTCCGCCGGAAGGTCCTTCAACATTAAGGTCAGTTTGTGCTTCAGCTTCACCAGCAATCGAAACGTAAGAAAACGAAAGGTATGAAATATTCGAAGACAGTAATAAGTATAAACCTTATGGTTCTGGATTTTCTGGTGCGTCATAGAAGACAACAGATAACCTCCTTCGAAAGTTGTCTTCTATAAAGTTATATATTTGAGTATTAGCTTTCTAAAGCTTCAAACGACACATCATTTGAACGTACAGATAAAAAGTTATGGCCAAAATCATCGAACACTACAAAATGAACTTTCTCATAGTAATGTGTTGACACATGAGTCGTAGAGGTCGGCTCATTGACCTATACAAGTCGACACATAATATGTACAGGTCGGTTCATGATCTATACATTTCAATACATAATCTATACAGGTTGACTCATATACCTCATTTTAAAAGTTTGTAGCATTCAGTTAGATGTGTTGACTGCATGTGTCAACTCATGACCTATACAAATCGACACATACAATTATTTTTTGTAAAAAAACAATTTTCAACCATCCAAACTCTACCTCATGTGCCCAAAACTTATGTTATGAAAATCTATAAAACAAAATTCAGTTTCTTATTGTTATAACTTCTTAACTCAGCATTTACTCCATAGTTTCATGAATCAACATCACATTACAACAATATCATCATATTCATCATCTCTAAATCATCATTGATGTAACACCCCAATTAAAATAAGATAATTATTTAATTTAAATTAATATTTTATTTATTAATTTAATGGAATAATTGGAAGTTTGAATTATTATTATTATTATTATTTTGGAATAATAATTATTGGAATAAAAATAAGTTGGAATAATAAAAAGTCCCATTTTTGGTAAAAAGGGTTTTCACGTGAAAAGGAAAACAGAGAGAAGCGGTTGAAAGAGAAAAAAGGGCAAAAGGCAGAGCAAGAGAAGAGGAAGAGCTTGAAGTTGCAGAATTTGCCGGATTTACTCAGGTAAGGGGGGTTTATCATCGGTTAAAGGGTATTATATGATAATATGTACTGGGTAGTAATAATCATTGTTTTACCTCTGATTGGATTGATGTATGCTGAAAATCTGTGAAATTTTGGGATGAACGAAATTGAATGATAATCGATGAAATTCGTAGGAATTAGATGTAGTAAGGTTAGCGATTTGAGAAGTTGAATGTATCTGAGTTGTAATTGATAAAACGAACGAAAGTGTATGAAAAATTGGACTGTGGAAGGTTGAACTGGACAGGTTTCGTAGCAGAGAAAGCCATTGCAGATCTGGAAAAATTCTGGCTTCTGGTCATACGCGTATGGCACTAGGCGATACGCGTATGAGATGGCTGATACGCGTATGGCGTTAGGCAATACGCGTATGGGTGAAAAAGATGACATTTTGAACGTAAATTGGTCTCTGGTGGTACGCGTATGGGAGATTGTTACGCGTAGCATACGCGTATGAGACATGTGATACGCGTATGGGTTGAGCGAGGAGGTGCGCAATACGCGTATGAGAGTGGGCAGTACGCGTATGGACTTAGCCAGGTTTGGGCAGTACGCGTATGGGCATAGGCAGTACGCGTATGGGCTGAATTGTGATTTTTCTGAACAGTTGTTGTGCAGTTTTGGCTGTTTAGGCTGAGTGATGTACTTAGCTGATGTATGATGTAGTAGGGATCATTTCCCATTGTTTTGAGTAGCATAGGTATTAGTAGAGTGTGCTAATACTATGATGGATTATATGGCATGATATGATATGCTTTCGTGATAAATGTGTTGATGATATGTGATGGTATGCCTGATGCTGTGAACGTATCAGTTGTGTATGCATTGTGAATAGACTGTTTTGTGGCTTAGAGTGTGAGCATGTGTCTATTCTTGAATTGTTGTTGATGTTGCATTTGCTAGGTGATTAGCTTGCACATTGTGGCCCATTTGGGGTGGTAGCTAATTCCCATGGTAAGGAATTAGTGAGTTAGTCATTATTGGACTGTTGTTGATTGTTTGCATGCTAGGTGATTAGCGTGCATTTCATGGCCCATTTGGGGTGGTAGCTAATTCCCATGGTGAGGAATTAGTGAGTGAGTCACTATGTCTCAAATGAGTGGGACTAGTGAGCTTGGTAGCCGTGCCTGGGTTTGGACGGTGAGGTTGAACTATATGTTCACAAATAGTCGGTACCGCATGCATGGAGTCTCATTGCATAATATATGTATGGCGTGTAATATGAATGGATGTATTCCAATATTACACGTGTGTTTGTGTTGGTATTGTTGTGTGGTCATTTAGTATGGTTTGAGATTATACATATGCTATATGTTATTGTTAAGTATGATGTTTGAGTTGATACTGCTGTTATTGAGTATGTGGTCTGGTTAGGGTGATTTGATGCGTTATTTACTTAACATTACATAATGTTGTATAATGCTCGTTATATTGATTGAGGAACTCACCCTTACAACTCTTTTTCAGGTAACAAGCAGTGAGTTGAGTAGAAGCTAATGCTTGGAGTCTAGAGTAGTTTCTTATGGGTCATGCTCTGATAGATGTAACATCGGGAGGGGATGTTTTAACTAATTTGATATTGATTGTTGAATGATTTACATGTATTGTGTTACATGTTTTATATTGATGTTGGATTTTATTCCGCTGCGAATTATGCAAAAGAACCTTATTGTGATTAAATAAATGAGCATGACATGATAATCTGATGAATGTGGTGAAATGATTGTGTGACACCCTTCGGGGCATAATTACTCTGATGAATATATTGTTATTTTAATTATAATAATTTGGGGTATTTTAGAAGGGTGTTACATTAGTGGTATCAGAGCATAGTCGGTCGTGTCGAGTCGTAATTATTCTGTTTCCCCTGTACGGGATAGGTGTTGTTTAACCCTATCAGTACTTATTGTTTTGGCTTGTTGGGTTTTCAGAATAGAGATGGCTGGAAGAGGTAGAGATGATGCTGCAATTGCTGAGGCTCTGGGTATGCTAGCTGGAGTACTTGGAGGGAATCCGAATGTTATGGGAATGGGAGCTGCTCGTCAGTTGAGTGAGTTCCAGAAGAACAATCCTCCAATGTTTAAGGGAGCATACGATCCAGATGGCGCTCAGAAGTGGTTGAAGGAGATCGAGAGGATCTTCAGAGTAACTGAGTGTGCTGATAACCAGAAGGTCAGGTTCGGTACACATATGCTGTCAGAAGAAGCTGATGATTGGTGGGTTGCTACCCGCACTGAGTTGGAAACTGCCGGAAATGCTGAGATTTCTTGGGCGGTGTTCAGAGAGAGATTCCTGAGGAAGTATTTTCCCGAGGATGTCAGAGGAAAGAAGGAGATAGAGTTTTTGGAATTGAAACAGGGTAACAGGTCTGTTACTGAGTATGCTGCTAAGTTCACAGAGCTGTCAAAGTATTATACTCCCTATAGTGAGACTGCTGGAGAATTTTCTAAGTGTGTGAAGTTTGAGAACGGGCTGCGTCCCGAAATCAAACAGGCTATTGGATATCAGCGGATCAGAGTGTTTTCTGACTTGGTTGACTGTTGCAGGATTTTTGAGCAGGATTCTAAAGCCAGAGCAGAGAGTTATCAGCAAAGGGTTGATAGGAAAGGCAAGAATCAGATTGAACGTGGAAAACCGTATGCAGCTGGCAAAGGTTTTCAGAGACAGAGTGGGATGAAGAGGCCTAGTGGGGGAGATTCTAGTGCTCCTGCTAAGTGTTACAGATGTGGTCAAGCTGGACATCGTATCCATGAGTGTACCAGTAATGAGAAGAAGTGTTTCAAATGTGGAAAAGGTGGTCATTTGGCTGCAGATTGCCGGTTGAAGACTGTGACTTGCTTCAACTGTGGAGAAGTGGGTCATATCAGTCCGCAGTGTCCTAAGCCAAAGAAAGAGAATCAGTCAGGAGGCAAGGTTTTTGCTTTATCAGGTTCTGAGACTTTTGCAGATGATCGGTTGATCCGAGGTACGTGTTATATTAATGGCTTTCCTCTTGTAGCTATTATTGACACAGGTGCGACTCATTCCTTTATATCTTTGGATTGTGCTGTGAAACTTAAGTTAGAGATATCTGAGATGCATGGTAGTATGGTGATTGATACTCCTGCGAAGGGTTCAGTGACTACTACTTCAGTTTGTTTGAATTGTCCTTTGAGTATTTTTGGTAGAGATTTTGGGATAGACCTTGTGTGTCTTCCATTAGTGCAGATTGACGTTATCTTGGGTATGAACTGGTTAGTGTTTAACCGAGTTTATATCAACTGTTTTGATAAGACGGTGATATTTCCTGAGATTGAGGAAGGGCAGAGTCTGTTTCTATCAGCCAGGCAGGTGAATGAGGAAGTGGCAGATGGGGCAGAGTTGTTTATGCTGTTGGCAACTTTAGAGGCTAAAGATAAACTGGTGATTCGTGATCTAGCAGTGGTGTGTGACTTTCCTGATGTGTTTCCGGAAGAAGTGAATGAATTACCGCCAGAACGTGAAGTTGAGTTCTCGATTGATTTGGTACCTGGTACTAGACCGATATCGATGGCTCCTTATCGTATGTCTGCTGTTGAGTTAACTGAATTGAAGAGTCAGTTGGAAGAATTGTTGGATAAGAAATTTATTCGTCCGAGTGTGTCACCGTGGGGTGCACCAGTGTTGTTGGTTAAGAAGAAGGAAGGTACTATGAGGTTGTGTGTGGATTACAGGCAACTGAATAAAGTGACGATCAAGAATCGGTATCCTTTGCCGAGGATTGATGATTTAATGGATCAGTTGGTTGGTGCGAGTGTGTTCAGCAAGATAGATTTGAGATCTGGGTATCATCAGATACGTGTGAAAACTGAGGATATTCAGAAGACTGCTTTCAGAACGAGGTATGGACATTATGAGTATTCTGTAATGCCTTTTGGTGTGACTAATGCGCCTGGAGTATTTATGGAGTACATGAATAGGATTTTCCATCCGT
The DNA here is from genome assembly GCF_024323335.1 of Lathyrus oleraceus. NCBI lineage: Eukaryota > Viridiplantae > Streptophyta > Magnoliopsida > Fabales > Fabaceae > Lathyrus > Lathyrus oleraceus. The sequence goes on along the minus strand of NC_066580.1, from coordinate 412,782,984 downwards.
ACTTGGATCAGTTTGTTGTGGTGTTTATTGATGACATTTTGGTGTATTCGAAATCTGAAGAAGAGCATGCTGAGCATTTGAGAGTGGTTTTAGGAGTGCTGCGAGAAAAGCAGTTATTTGCTAAACTGTCTAAGTGTGAATTTTGGTTAGGAGAAGTTAGTTTTCTTGGTCATGTGATTTCAAGAGGTGGTGTTGCTGTTGATCCTTCTAAGATAGAAGCGGTATCTAAGTGGGAAGCTCCGAAGTCTGTTGCTGAGATTCGAAGTTTCCTTGGTTTGGCTGGTTATTATAGGAAGTTCATTGAGGGATTTTCTAAGTTGGCGTTACCGTTGACGATGTTGACTAGAAAGGGGCAAGCGTTTGTTTGGGACTCAAAATGTGAAGAAGGTTTCCAAGAGTTAAAGAGAAGGTTGACTACTGCTCCTATTTTGACGTTACCGAGTTCGTCGGAACCATTTGAAGTTTATTGTGATGCTTCATTGTTGGGTTTGGGTGGTGTGTTGATGCAGAATAAGCAGGTTATAGCTTATGCTTCGAGACAACTGAGGATTCATGAAAGGAACTACCCGACACATGATTTAGAGTTGGCAGCTGTGGTATTTGTTCTGAAGCTATGGAGGCATTACTTGTATGGATCAAGGTTTGAGGTTTTCAGTGACCATAAAAGTTTAAAGTATTTGTTTGATCAGAAAGAGTTGAATATGAGACAAAGGAGATGGTTAGAATTTCTGAAGGATTATGATTTTGGTTTGAATTACCATCCGGGTAAAGCAAACGTGGTGGCTGATGCATTGAGTCGGAAATCATTGCGTATGTCTATGTTAATGGTTAGAGAATTGGATTTAATTGAGCAGTTTAGAGACTTGAGTTTGGTGTGTGAGAGTACTCACAATAGTGTTAAATTGGGAATGCTGAAGTTAACGAGTGGTATTCTGGATGAGATCAGAGAGGGTCAGAAATCCGATATGCTTTTGGTTGATAAGTTGACTTTAGTGAATCAAGGTCAAGGTGGTGAATTCAGAGTTGATGAGAATGGTGTTTTGAGATTTGGTAATCGGGTGTGTATTCCGGATGTTACTGAGCTTAAGAAGAGTATTCTGGAGGAAGGACATCGTAGTGGCTTGAGTATTCATCCTGGAGCTACGAAGATGTATCATGATTTGAAGAAGTTATTCTGGTGGCCGGGAATGAAGAGAGAAATTGCGAGTTTTGTTTATTCTTGTTTGACTTGTCAGAAGTCGAAGATTGAGCATCAGAAGCCGTCTGGGCTAATGCAACCGTTGGCTATTCCAGAGTGGAAGTGGGATAGTATCAGTATGGATTTTGTTTCTGGTTTGCCGAGGACAAGTAAGAATTTTGAGGCTATTTGGGTGATTGTTGATAGATTGACGAAGTCGGCTCATTTCATTCCGATTAGAATGGATTATCCGTTGGAGAGATTAGCTGAGTTATATATTGAGAAGATTGTAAGTTTGCATGGTATTCCGTCGAGTATTGTTTCGGACAGAGATCCTAGATTTACATCGAAGTTTTGGGAAGGTTTGCAGAGGGCTTTGGGAACTAAGCTGAGATTGAGTTCTGCATATCATCCGCAGACTGATGGTCAGACTGAGAGGACGATTCAGTCATTAGAAGATCTTTTGAGAGCTTGTGTTTTGGAAAAAGGAGGTGCGTGGGATTGTTATTTGCCTTTGATTGAGTTTACCTACAACAATAGTTTTCATTCGAGTATTGGTATGGCACCGTTTGAAGCTTTGTATGGTAGGAGATGTCGGACACCTTTATGTTGGTATGAGTCCGGTGAGAGTGCTGTAGTTGGACCGGAGATTGTTCAACAAACTACAGAAAAGATTAAGATGATTCAGGATAAGATGAGAATTGCTCAGAGTCGTCAGAAGAGTTATCATGATAAGAGGAGGAAGTCACTTGAGTTCCAAGAGGGAGATCATGTGTTTCTTCGTGTTACTCCGATAACTGGTGTTGGTCGAGCTTTGAAGTCGAAGAAGTTGACACCTCGATTTATTGGTCCTTATCAGATTTTGGAGAGGATAGGAGAGGTAGCCTATCGTATCGCTTTACCGCCGTCGCTTGCGAATTTGCATGATGTTTTTCATGTGTCTCAGTTGAGGAGATACATTCATGATCCGTCGCATGTAGTCCAAGTAGATGATGTACAGGTGAGAGATAACCTGACTGTTGAAACATCACCTATGAGGATCGAGGATCGAGAGTTGAAGCAGTTGCGGGGTAAAGAGATTGCCTTGGTGAAGGTAGCTTGGGGAGGACCAGCAGGTGGCAATGTGACTTGGGAACTGGAGAGTAAGATGAAGGAGTCTTACCCAGAGTTGTTCGCTTGAGGTATGTTTTCGAGGACGAAAACTCTTTTAGTGGGGGAGAGTTGTAACACCCCAATTAAAATAAGATAATTATTTAATTTAAATTAATATTTTATTTATTAATTTAATGGAATAATTGGAAGTTTGAATTATTATTATTATTATTATTTTGGAATAATAATTATTGGAATAAAAATAAGTTGGAATAATAAAAAGTCCCATTTTTGGTAAAAAGGGTTTTCACGTGAAAAGGAAAACAGAGAGAAGCGGTTGAAAGAGGAAAAAGGGCAAAAGGCAGAGCAAGAGAAGAGGAAGAGCTTGAAGTTGCAGAATTTGCCGGATTTACTCAGGTAAGGGGGGTTTATCATCGGTTAAAGGGTATTATATGATAATATGTACTGGGTAGTAATAATCATTGTTTTACCTCTGATTGGATTGATGTATGCTGAAAATCTGTGAAATTTTGGGATGAACGAAATTGAATGATAATCGATGAAATTCGTAGGAATTAGATGTAGTAAGGTTAGCGATTTGAGAAGTTGAATGTATCTGAGTTGTAATTGATAAAACGAACGAAAGTGTATGAAAAATTGGACTGTGGAAGGTTGAACTGGACAGGTTTCGTAGCAGAGAAAGCCATTGCAGATCTGGAAAAATTCTGGCTTCTGGTCATACGCGTATGGCACTAGGCGATACGCGTATGAGATGGCTGATACGCGTATGGCGTTAGGCAATACGCGTATGGGTGAAAAAGATGACATTTTGAACGTAAATTGGTCTCTGGTGGTACGCGTATGGGAGATTGTTACGCGTAGCATACGCGTATGAGACATGTGATACGCGTATGGGTTGAGCGAGGAGGTGCGCAATACGCGTATGAGAGTGGGCAGTACGCGTATGGACTTAGCCAGGTTTGGGCAGTACGCGTATGGGCATAGGCAGTACGCGTATGGGCTGAATTGTGATTTTTCTGAACAGTTGTTGTGCAGTTTTGGCTGTTTAGGCTGAGTGATGTACTTAGCTGATGTATGATGTAGTAGGGATCATTTCCCATTGTTTTGAGTAGCATAGGTATTAGTAGAGTGTGCTAATACTATGATGGATTATATGGCATGATATGATATGCTTTCGTGATAAATGTGTTGATGATATGTGATGGTATGCCTGATGCTGTGAACGTATCAGTTATGTATGCATTGTGAATAGACTGTTTTGTGGCTTAGAGTGTGAGCATGTGTCTATTCTTGAATTATTGTTGATGTTGCATTTGCTAGGTGATTAGCTTGCACATTGTGGCCCATTTGGGGTGGTAGCTAATTCCCATGGTAAGGAATTAGTGAGTTAGTCATTATTGGACTGTTGTTGATTGTTTGCATGCTAGGTGATTAGCGTGCATTTCATGGCCCATTTGGGGTGGTAGCTAATTCCCATGGTGAGGAATTAGTGAGTGAGTCACTATGTCTCAAATGAGTGGGACTAGTGAGCTTGGTAGCCGTGCCTGGGTTTGGACGGTGAGGTTGAACTATATGTTCACAAATAGTCGGTACCGCATGCATGGAGTCTCATTGCATAATATATGTATGGCGTGTAATATGAATGGATGTATTCCAATATTACACGTGTGTTTGTGTTGGTATTGTTGTGTGGTCATTTAGTATGGTTTGAGATTATACATATGCTATATGTTATTGTTAAGTATGATGTTTGAGTTGATACTGCTGTTATTGAGTATGTGGTCTGGTTAGGGTGATTTGATGCGTTATTTACTTAACATTACATAATGTTGTATAATGCTCGTTATATTGATTGAGGAACTCACCCTTACAACTCTTTTTCAGGTAACAAGCAGTGAGTTGAGTAGAAGCTAATGCTTGGAGTCTAGAGTAGTTTCTTATGGGTCATGCTCTGATAGATGTAACATCGGGAGGGGATGTTTTAACTAATTTGATATTGATTGTTGAATGATTTACATGTATTGTGTTACATGTTTTATATTGATGTTGGATTTTATTCCGCTGCGAATTATGCAAAAGAACCTTATTGTGATTAAATAAATGAGCATGACATGATAATCTGATGAATGTGGTGAAATGATTGTGTGACACCCTTCGGGGCATAATTACTCTGATGAATATATTGTTATTTTAATTATAATAATTTGGGGTATTTTAGAAGGGTGTTACAATTGACACAATTAAGGTCAAAACCTTCAAACATCAATCAATGACATAATATCATCAACAACATCAAAACACAATATATACATACATAGGGTACACGAATTTCACATCAATTCCATCATACTACAACAATTAGAACACAAAAATATGAATTGAGATTTAAAACATCAAATCTTAAGGAGATTAAGGGTTTCTCTATTCTATCATTCTACCACATCTTTTATTATTTAAAGAATTTTCCACACTTATTTTATTCTCAATAATTGCTGATTAGGGGTGGACAACGGGTCGGGTTGGGCGGGTTTGGGCCCAAAAGCACCACCCAACCCAAACCGCAGATGGAACATCAAGACCCAATTCCGCCCAAATTAAAAATCGATTTTAGCGGGTTGGGTCTTAGCGGGTTACAGGTTTATTCGGATGGTTTATTTGGGTTGGTAGAATTTTAAGACCCAATATAATTAAGACTTTTTAACAAAATTTAACTTTTTAACTCAACATTTATAAATAATAGACAACTTTTAACAATGTTGTTTTTAAAAACTACAATTCATTTTATTGTTATGTATAACCTATTAAAAATTGATAAATATAAAACAATATCACATTTAAAATTCAAGTTGCAATTTATTGATTGAGCTAAATAATATTGAACATTTATGTGTTTAAATCAAGCATCAGTGACCTATTTTTTTTAATATAAATTAATAAATCAATCTCCTTAAAACTCCCAAAAACTTGTTTGCCAAATATTTAAACATCCAAGTCTTCCTGCACCACTTGCTCTCATAAACAACAAGAATATGTTCAGCTCTTCATATTTCAACAATTGAAAATTCATGGGCACCAATATTTACATACACTGAGTCTTGGTTCAATTTAATGCAGCTACAAAATACTAATCCAATAGCAACAAAATAATCAATAACAACAAAATAATTGGACCATATCAATGCAATAATACCAACACAGTACACCAACAGATCAAATAGAAAAATAATTTTGGACCTACTGTTTCTGATAATTCAGTGCACCAATATCAGAGATCTTATCCAATAACAACAAAATAATCCAATAACAAAATACACCAGAGACCTTATCCAATAAGGACAAAATGCAGCTGAAAAATCAACCCCTGGGATAAAATCTAAACTTTATTCTACAAAATAAAAACATTCCAATACCAACACAATACAATAACAAATCAGATAGAAAAATAAACCACGCTATAAAAAACAATATTAAAAAACAACAGCAACCAACATATTTCTCTGGCTATTGTAATGTGAAAAAGAATGTAGAGAGGCAAAGAGTACAACAAAATTATGATTTTTGATCGCTTCAATCTTACCATTTTATTATTCTAATAGATTGGGTTCAACAAATGATTAACTATTATAAACTCTTAACCATAAGAAACATTCTACACAACAAAAACTCAAAAGTTAATGTTAATCCTTACCTTTGATCTGGAAATGGAAGATTAGAGAACATGAAATAAAGAATCAAAACAAAAAATTGTTAGAACTCTAAACTCAAAATCAGAATTGTAAAATTTAAAATTAAAATTGTAACCTTGCAAGAAGAAGAAGAAGAAGGAAGGATATAACTTCAACAAAAGATATAGCATCAACACTATGAAGGTAGAAGGAAGACGTAAGATGAAGGAGGTGAAGGTGAAAGTGGAGGAGGAGAAGGGGAGGCGACAATTGAACTAGGGTTTTTATCATTTGTGAGGATGTGAGTATGAAGTATATCACTACTGAGTGTAAAAAAGTAACAAAATGACATCTCTTAGCTTCTCTATTTGGGCGGATTAGGGTACCCGCGATTTATAATTTGATACCCGGCCTGCCCATTTAAAACCAATTGAACCCGCTATTATCACCCATTGGACCCGTTAAGCCGTTTGAACCCGTCCATTACCTTCTTTCTTCCCGGTTATTAAAGGGTTGGGTCGGGTTTGCGGTTTATGTCCATCCCTATTGCTGATGATTTGTACCATTTCTATGAGTTATCTCCTAGATCTCCTAACTTGCTTCTCTTCTTTTCTCTTTCCTCTTTTCTACGTGAAGTTTTTTCTAAAATCCTAGCTATCTTAGGCATCAAATAGTTCAAATATTCCTCTTATAGAGAGACATAAATGTTCATAATGTTTTCTAATGTTTCCTCTTAGAGGCAGGCCCAAGAATGAACCATCAAATCCATCCACGTCCTTTTCCCCAAATCCAAAACCCATCTTCCAATGGCAACAACACCGACAAATCCAGCAAAACACGAATCGGCGCGACTCAAATCTCTCGCACAAACCAAAAACTCCAATACCGCTCTTAAATACGCCAAACCACCCCAACGTTCAGGAATCTCAGAGTTAGTTAACTCTCTCAACATCCTAACCGCTCCCGATTTCTACGCCGTTCTCGACGTTGAACCCGACGCCGATTCCAACACTATTCGCAAACAGTTCAACAAACTCTCTTCACTTTTTCATCCAGACAACAACCGCCGCCACGTGGCATCGTGTAAAGAAGCTTTCAAACTTGTTACCGACGCCTTTGGTGTTCTCTCTGATAAAGCCCTCAGAGAAAGCTACGACGGTAAGGTTAATCTTGAGATTCGTGAAAAGATGAGAACTTTTTGGACTGCGTGTTCTACTTGCAGGGTTTTGCATCAGTTTGAGAGAAGGTATTTGGGTCATAAACTTGTGTGCCCTGGTTGTAACAAGAGTTTTAAGGCTGTTGAAGCTGTTGAGGACGATGGGTCTGAGGAGGAAGAAGATGATACCACTTTGGGGGATTTTATGTTGAAGAGTAAGAGAAAGAAGAATGGGAAAATGGGCTGTGAAAAAGGTGAGAGCTTTAAGGATAATGGTGAAGTGAGTGGTGAAAAAGGGGCGAGCTTTAAGGGTGATGATGAAGTGGGTGTTGCTGGGAGAATGAGGAAGAAAACAAGGTTGGTTGAGGAGGTTTTGGAGAGTTCTGAATCCATGAATGTTGATGGGAGTGAAGAGGAAACAATGACATTGGCTGAATTTCAATTGAAAGTGAAGACTAAGATAAAGGGTGAGAAAGAGAAAATGAAGGGATTGGAAATTAACAAGGGTTTTGAAGTCAAGGAGAAGAAGAATGAGGATGCTGTGAAGAGGGAGGATGAGAAAGAGAAAATGAAGGGATTGGAAATTATAAATTTTGAAGTCAAGGAGAAGAGGAATGAGGATTATGTGAAGAGAAAAGCGCCAAGACTTGAGAAGCATAAGGATTTTAGTGGAGAAGAATTAGAAGCTATGGCGGTTGGGGATTCAGATTTTTATGATTTTGATAAAGATAGAGTGGGGAGGAGTTTTAAGAAAGGTCAAGTTTGGGCTGTGTATGATGGTGATGATGATGGAATGCCGAGGCAGTATGCTTTGATTGATGAAACCGTTACGGCCAATCCTTTTCAAGTGAGGATAAGTTGGTTGGATTTACAGTACAACGGGGATGAAAAGATTGATAGCAGGGAGAAATTAGGGTTTCATATACCTTGCGGAAGGTTTAAAATTGCTAAGAAGACTACAATTAATTCAGTAAATGTTTTTTCTCATGTTGTGGACTGTGATCGAGCAGCGCGCGAGGTTTACAAAATTTATCCTAAGAAGGGCTCGGTTTGGGCGCTTTACAATGAGGCAAGTCTTGATGGAGGTGAAGGCAAAAGATGCTATGATATTGTTGTGTTTTTGACAAGTTACAGTGAGATGAATGGTATGAGCATGGCATTTCTTGAGAAGGTTGATGGTTACAAGACAGTGTTTAAAAGACAGGAGAGTGGGAGCCATGCTGTTAGATTTCTAGGGAAGGATGAATTTTGGTTACTTTCTCATCAGATTCCTGCGCAGAAATTTCCCTGCGACGAAGCTCCTGAATTGTTGAAAGACTGTTGGGAGCTCGATCCAGCTTCACTTCCTTCGGATTTACTAACTATTGGTGGAATAGATAATTGAGGTTAGGAAATCATTTTTGTTTTGCGATGAGACTTTGCCTGTTGATCTCCCTTCAGTTCTTTCACATATACTTACTTTTACGCGGTTTAAATTAATGAATTGAAGAAACTTTTGTCTAATGGAAAAGTATTCGAGGAAACAAACTGATTTGTATATCTTGACTTAGTTGAATTTGCTGATTTAGGAAATGTACATGAGTTGCTATTGCTATTCATATATTTATGCTCAATCAGCTATGCTAAATCTTTGTTTGGTGTCCATGCAACGGGGACAGTGAACCTACGAATACCTATGGATCAGTGTTATCCATCCCGGATTGCAGCCACAATTTAAATTGGAGTTTATAATTTTAATTTCATATGCAAAATCTTAACAACTTGCTGTGACTGATCAATGAGAGGGTGGAATATGCAACATGAGTGAATCAAGGTTAGAGAAACCCAAATGTTATGATATTGCTGAATTGCGTTATTCCTAAAGTACCTCTATCAAAAAGCTGTGAAATTTAAATTTCAATGGGTTGTTTTGGAATTCTCAATCTCAATATAAGGCGAGGTGCTATTGCGACTGTGGCAGCCATTGTGAGCGCCACTACATGAAACATCTTTGCTACTGCATATCTCGTAGCGGCCGGGGACTGTTCTGCCACACCTCTACAGTGATACTGCTATTGAGACATGGCTAGTGTAAATTGATGGAAGTCCTAGGTGTGGAAAATTTGACAACTAATCCTATTTTAGTTATATATTATTCTAAAAACAGAACAGAACAGAACATGATTCTGTGAACTTCTTTCCTCTGATGTTCTATTCTATAGTTCAAAAGTTCACTGAAATTTATTGATAGACCTATTTGATCATTTTGCTCCTTTATCAGACTTTCCATATGAGATTTTCAAGGGTTAACACACTAACTTCTTTACAACCATTTTACAGGTAATTCAAGTTCTTTGTTTATACTTCATAGCTTAGTTTTACAATGACAGTTTATATAATGTATTTCCGTAAATACCTCTTTTCAATCACATTTGCTAACAAAACTTGATTGTGGTAGGTTGAGTTATAATCTACTAGATGTTTACTTAAGCTTTGTCATAGTTATGTAAATAAACAATTATGTCTCAGCCCAAGTAGATGTATTTGCATGTTTTCTTCAGTCATTAGAGTTTGTTGAACAGCAAGGATGGCAAAGATGGTGACAAGGTTGACCGCGGGGTCACTGCGGTGGTGCTGATAAATGAAAGGGGGTTGGTGGGGGTAACATAAATGTAGGTTAATTTGAAGTTTTTGAATGATAAAAGGACATTTCAATAATGCCTTATTTTTTAGGTGGATTTAGATTTGCAATTTCTTATGTCACCCTTGAAACTTTTTTAGAAACCTCGATATTTTGACCTTTCTTTTTGACAAAAAGCTAGACGATATTCTCTAATTTTTCACTTTTATGTTGTTACCACGTACTCATCATATTACTATGCTCTGCTATGTGAACTTAAATCTTTGCTTGCCTAATCAGTTTTGATGGCGGAGATTGCAGTGAAAGATTACTTTTGGGTCGAAGCTGAGTATTTAGCCCACAAATCTACCTTCGTCAAAGGGGAAGAAATACCACATGGTCCTTTAGAAATAAGGGTTTTCTTTGATTAAGGTATTATATCGATTTTGCTTGAGAAAAAGACATTCCATAAGTTTGAAGTGTGTTATATTCCTTTTTACTCGTGCATTTTCCAGAAGCTCGACATTCGTTTTCTACTAACTTCTTTTAAGACGGAGGTTCCGGATAATATCTGAGTTCCCCCTTCACAACTTCATCCCTAGGCTTGGGGTTTTATTTGAGTTTTCTAGTACTGGTATGAATACTAGGAAAAAATAGATTCAGTTTCTTTAGATATCTTTTTCCACCGTTTTGAAGTATGTCCCGCCTCAAAGGATGTTGTCGGTCACGAGCTTGTTTCTCTTTGTTGTGCCAACAACTAGGTCTTCAAGGTCTACACCTACAATTGAAGGTATTTTAAAGCGTATTGCTTTTTGGCTAAGCATATATTTCTCCCCTTGCTTATGGGAAATTTTGTGTCGTTTCTCCCACATTCGATGGGCAAATTGAGTGCATGGACCGGAGGCGACGATTATGGTCTCAGACCATTTCTCCAAAGGTGCCAAATGTTATCGGATCCCCTATGAAGTTTTCAACGAGGTAGATAGGGAACAAAAGCGATTTTGCTCTCATTTTTTGATGATCTTATCTTTTGTATGGAAGAGGCTTAAAGCTAGTTTTGTGGAGGGACAAAAAGAGGTATTTGGTAAGTTATTTATTTCTTTCCCTTTGTGGGTATATGGATTTGTTCGATCTTCATCTTTTGATCTTTCTTATCTTTGCAGACCGGTACAAGAAAAGTCCCATTGTTGCGATCGACCCTATACTAGAGCCTAAAGTCCATTCGTTTGTTCTGACTCCTTCGGAAGGTCGGTCCAAGAAGAAACGTGATTAGGCCAATCCGGCTACCTCTAACCAAGGTCGGGTAAAGAGGCTTAGACTAGTGAAAACTGACTCCGTAGTTGATGCTACTAGAAAGGCAAATAGTGTTTCTCTTCGATTGTCTTTCATGTTGGCTGATCTTTCCTTTCAACAACTAGGGGAGATGAATAACCTTGTGCATGTTGGGGACTATGCCTTTGTCAGCCACATCTCTTCTTCTGGCCGGTGTGATCTGGTAAAGGAGATAACCATCTATGTGATGAGGGTGTTGCCACTCCTTAATTAATTAGTCGCCGACCCTGAAGAGTTTTCGGTGCCTTCTATTTTATCCCGAGAGGTTGAATCCTTGAGGACTCATTATAACCATGTTTGGGTAAGGAAGACCGACCTTGACAAGGACTCTCTAGAGATGCGGGTTGCCTGAAGCAAGCTTTTCTCCCTTTTGAAGAAAAACGTCTTCATGGGTCTTCGATTGAATTGGTTGGGCATGTGAATGATCTTAATGACCAACTTAGGAAGATGGAGGATGATATCTACCGTGGTGAGCTCGAAGCAAAAATTCTGTCTATTATTGTTTGGGGCACCGTAGAGAAGTCGACTAGATGGGAGGAAAACTTAACGAAAAATGAAGAAACTCTCTGGGGCCAATAGGTTGTGTTAAATGCTCAGTTACAAGAATGTTCTGATGATGATTCTCTGAAAAAGAACTCATTCTGTAGTGTCTTGTGTTAGACTATGGCACGGATCTAGAAGGGGGGGGGGGGGGGGGGGAATAAATCCCAATTAAAATTTGAGTCGGCGCTACCAATTAAAAATTGGTTTTGAAAATTTGTTTTAAGTGCGGAAGCGGCCGAGGAAAATATAGTCTAAAACAAACGGTTATTGGAAAACCGGATATGCGTCTAGCCTATGGATTAGTGATAATGTAGAATAAGAATCACTACACTAGTCACACTATCAATGATTTATTTCACTTGCTAGGATTCCTAGTTCCAATGATTCAAAGAGCAAACCAAACTAGATACACAACTAAGATAATTTTGGTTTAGGCAAATTATCAAACACTTGATGTGTAAAAACACTCCAAGTGATATTTATGTTGAGTAAGTGATTCCAATTAGTCTAGTACAATATCTTATTGTACTTTGGATTCAAAAACAGAGTTTTAACTTCTTACTCAATTAATATCAAGGTTTGATAAAAGTGTTTATACAAAAATCACTTATTTTTAAGCCAAAACAAATATGCTGAAAAATAGAGAAGACAAAGGTTTGATGAGGCAGTTCCCCCATCGTCCTTGCTTCGGGGTACGTCTGCCCTCAATTCTAAAACTAGAATTGAGATTGCTTTAATAGATATCACCTGTTGAGTATAACAGTTTATATAAGGATTGACAAGCAAATATACAACAGAATTCTCAAGACGTTGAATGTTGCTTCCACTCCTTGTTCCTTGATTCAAGGTGAATCAAGTCCTTCGATTGTTGTTGATAGACCTCCGATTCCAGCCCCTTTGTTGAATAACTCTCAGTTCTTCAAACCCTCGGCCCGGCTGATCTCAACTACAACAAATCGAACCCGAAATCATCCCTTCAATATCACTGAATCCGCTACTAGATTGATGAAGACTTCCTCTTCTCAATCACCTTCGCTCAGCTGAAAATTGATGAAGAATTCGTCCAAAAACCCCCAAAATCAAACCAGTCTTGGAGGACAAAACCCTAAAGGTTTTATTCAAGAAAAAACCTGTCGCAAGCTTCAACCCGAACCGGATTCCCCAATCTCGGCTTCGACCGTTATCACCTTTAACCAATCACAAAGCACTTCAAAAATGGTTGTGTGTAATTGATGTGTTGAGAGATGTTGAAGATGAAGATGAAGAATCTTGACACCTATTTCACTTTTTCTTGTTCTTTGTACACTTGAATCAATTTGTCAAATGTTACATTGATACAAGTAGCTGAACTTCTATTTATAGTAACAAACCAACCAACCCACTTAACAACTTTTCAAATAAGGTGGGAATTGCTTAAAAACAGTATTTGCGCGCGAACGGTCGACCATATCAGGTCTATGCGTCGACGCATAGCCTGCAGTTTTGGACAAACTGAAAAATACATCAGTATGCGTCGACCATAGGTCGGCGTGCGCTGACCCGTGGGAAATTGAAAACTTCATGCGCCGACCCTGTGGTCGACTCAAGCCTCCGTGCGCTGACCCGTGACAAACTGCACTATGTTATGCGCCGACCCTGCGGTCGACTCAAACCCTGCAAATCTGCAAAAATTCAAATTTTTGTGGTTTTCATGCATTTTGTCATGACCACATTTTATCCACATATGTTGTATGAAATATAACAGTTTAGATGAACATAGAAAAGGATATGATAGATGATATGTTGCATTTGTTTTGTAGAGGTGGATTCGACAATGCCGATTCATCCATGGTGGTAATTTGTCATCATCGAAACCTATGATCGTATGTTGTATGACAGTTTGCCCTTACATACTCCCCCTTTTTTATGATGACAACCTGTGTGAAACCAAAGAAAAACAACATGCAATATTTACACGCACCCCCCTTTATTTTGTAATCTAAGACTGGCTGCAAAACAACAAACTGTTAATTGTTGTGAATATCTTGGCTTGACTTTGGTACATGCTCTTTCTTGGCTTTGGTACATGCTCTTCTCCCCCTTTGACAACATCAAAAAGAGAAATAGAACTATAATTCAACATAACATGATATTCAACAGGAGATAGCAAATCATATAACAATACCACACCAAATATTATTACTGAACAAATTGAAAAGGAGATAACATTAAACTAGATTAACAAACAAGCATAACAGATAATAAGTTCAGTCAAACAACAAAAGTACAGATGCACATACAGTTTTATGTCCTAATAGCCTCGTCCTCGACCGTAACAAACATTCGGGTTTCTATCAGGATCTGCCAAATAAGTCATTTGGTCAGCAACACTACTTAGATACTTGAGGCCCACATCGACGGACCGCTCCTGTCGTGCAAATGTTTCGGTGAATGCTGCATACCGTTCATTCATGCTGGTTGAGAGGCTATCGAGCCTCTCATTTTGTGCTTGAAGCTGGCTGCTTATATGAGCATAGCGCTCATCCTGAGTTTGTATGAATGATTGTTGAGCCAACTGCATATCTCGCATCATATCTAAAAGTTCAGAAGAATTTTCTTGCTGCGGAGGAGACGGTGGAGATTCTTCAGCACCATATTGATACGGCTGATAGAATTTGTGTTGTGTTGACCAGCCCATATGTTGCCATTCACCCCAGCCACCATGGTTGGGGGCATCTTCTTCAGTTGAATAGGTATTCTGAACCCAAGCGGTGTTTGTGTAGTCGTGTGTGTCTGCTTGTGGAGGACTATCATGCTGCTCAAATGTTTGTCCTGCTCCTTCTTCTTCGTTTTCCTCTTGGTCTTCTTCTTCACTTTCATCAATATCATCATATTCTTCAACAATCGTAGAAATATACCCCCTGCGAACAAATCTGTATGCTTTCCGCTCATCAGACCAAAAGTATCCCATCATAGAGAGAGTTTTTGGGCTGAATTCTTTATCTGAGGAAATGGAGGTATAAGAAAAGGACGGATAATCAACGTCGACTGCAGTAAGAACCTCTTGAATAAGAGATCCATAGGCAAGAGCAGTGCCTCGTCCGGAGTCTCGTAAACTGAACATCCTACTAGCAATGTAGTAGGGCCAATTTATTTTGCGCTGATTTTTCAGGATATATATGAGATGAACCTCAGACTGTTCAACTCGGGAAAGGCCACCCTTCTTAGGTCGCAGGATGCGCGCCACAATCCACTGAAGAATGCGCTCACCTGTTTTCAGCTTACCGGCAGTGACAGTTCGTGGGAACGTATCACTGTTCATAATGTGGTCTGGGTAGGGTCGTTTTAGCATAGCGTTCAAAGCGCTCTTAAACTCATATCCTTCTATTGTGTGAGAATCAGTTACCTCAGCAAGAGGATTTTCATCAGCAGCCAATGTCAGATCAAAATATTTATTCCAAACATCAGACTTGAACGATACCTTTCTTGTGCCGATCCTGGAGTGAAACTTTTGACCACGAAATTTGTCACGAAGGCAAGTGTAGAACACACGGACTAGGTCTTCACTATATTTGGCATTGCATTCCAGGAATTTAACAATACCGTGATACTGTAGCAGAGACATGATGTCTACAAGATGCATGCATTCTGCTTTGAGTTTCTAGAAGGCATGTTGCCTCACAACTCCTCTTTGACCAATGTCGTTGTTGAAGGTGTCGACAAGAGCCGGTGGAACTAATGAGACAACGGTAATGGGTAGGGAGGCAGAGGATGATCCCCTTGATCTCTTACCGGTAGGTTTGCGGGATGAGGAAGCCGTTGGTAATGATTCTGAAGCTTTTTGTAAAGGTAGAGAGTGAAGCTTGGTGTAAGATTTTGAGAATGATTTGCAAGAAGGAGGTTTGCCCTTTTTATAGATGAAGATTTAGGATTTTGGGAAGAGGAGAGGCCAAGAGACAATAGGCACTAGGTAGATGCAACTCACAATGTAGTGGGTTAAATGCACACTTAATGAGAATTTGAAATGCAAATGCATGGGAAGTTTGAACATTTTATGCAGAAAATCTGATTTTTCGTGCGATGCGTCGACCATACCCTCTGCATGCGTCGACGCATACTGTTTGAATTTTTTGAAAAAAAAGAAAATTTTTAAGGTGTGCGTCGACCATTGCCCTGTTATGGTCGACTCATACAGGCAAATTTTGTAGATTTTCACTGTTATGCACATATGCTCACATGTTTGATGCATAAATAGAATGCCACACAACATTAAACATCCAAACAGATATGGTATAAGAAACAAGTCATATATATATACACAATATTATCAAGTAATACAACTATTTAACCATGAAGGTTGGGAGAGAGAGAAGGGTAAAGGAACAATATCACCTCGATGCCGGAATAACTTGATGAACAATATACTTGTGCTTGCAACAACATTAACTTGTTAGAAGTACAAGATTATAGTTTTAAATGAAATAAGATAAAGCAAGCAATTTATAGTGCCCGTTCCGAAATGTCGAGAATACCAAGTTCTCGGCGAATATGAAAGAAAGGCTCAATAGCTAGCGGCTTTGTGAAAATGTCCGCTAGTTGATTTTTAGTGTTAACATGTTCAAATACAACATCACCTTTCTCTACATGATCCCGAAGAAAATGGTGTCGAATTTCGATATGTTTGGTGCGAGAATGCAACACAGGATTTTTGGTAAGATTAATGGCACTTGTATTGTCACAGAAAATGGGAATACGTTCGAGTTTGAGATTAAAATCCAATAATTGTTGCTTAACCCATAGGATTTGAGCACAACAACTACCGGCGGCAACGTATTCCGCTTTGGCGGTTGACAAAGCAACTGAAACTTGTTTCTTGCTATGCCAACTGACCAAGGAATTTGAAAATAACTGACAAGTACCACTAGTGCTTTTCCTATCCGATTTGCAACTGGCAAAATCGGAATCGGAGAAACCTACCAATGAGCAATCATTACCTTTGGAATACCATAGTCCATACTTCGGAGTACCGGATAAGTATCGAAGTATTCGTTTGACAGCTTTTAGATGGGATTCCTTGGGACATGATTGGTATCTTGCGCACATACACACGCTAAACATAATGTCGGGACGAGAAGCCGTAAGATAGAGAAGTGATCCAATCATACCTCTATACCTTTTTACCTCTACGTCCTTACCGTTTTCATCTTTATTCAAGTTTGCACATGTTGGCATGGGGGTGTCAATGGCCTTGGCTTTTGCCATGTCAAATCTCTTGATAAGGTCCAAACAATACTTTGTTTGACTCACGAATGTTCCTTCATTGAGTTGTTTAATTTGCAAACCGAGAAAGTATGTGAGCTCCCCCATCATACTCATCTCGAATTCACCCTGCATAAGATCCGAAAACTCTCTCACGAGATTCATGTTAGTAGACCCAAATACAATATCGTCAACATAAATTTGTACTAATATCAAGTGTTTTCCTTGACGTTTAATAAAGAGAGTTGTGTCAACCTTTCCTCTTGAGTAACCTTGATCAAGTAAAAATTTACTTAGTCGCTCATACCAAGCTCTAGGAGCTTGTCTGAGACCATATAAAGCCCTTTTTAGTTTGTAAACATGATCGGGATGCTCATGAGATTCAAAATCCGGAGGTTGTGCAACGTAGACCTCTTCATTTATGTAACCGTTAAGGAACGCACTCTTAACATCCATTTGGAATAGTTTAAAGTCTTTCGCACAAGCGAAGGCAAGTAGAAGGCGTATAGCCTCGAGTCGGGCAACCGGCGCATAAGTTTCCTCATAGTCGATGCCTTCCTCTTGGTTATACCCTTGCGCGACTAAACGCGCCTTGTTGAGAGTTATTACCCCGTTTTCGTCCAACTTGTTCCTAAACACCCATCGGGTGCCGATTACTCGATGACCTCGCGGAGGAGGGACAAGGTCCCAAACCTCATTTCTAGTGAACTGATTTAGTTTCTCCTGCATTGACAAAAACCAGTGTTCATCGAGTAGGGCTTCTTTAGGGTTTTTAGGTTCCATTTGTGAAACGAAAGCGAAGTGATAACAGAAATTACTTAGCTTCGATCGAGTTGTAACACTCTTTGATATATCTCCGAGAATGTTGTCAATTGGATGGTCTTTGGGAGACTTCCAAGCTTGAGGGAGATCATCGTTTGAAGGCGGATGAGCTACCTCGGTTTCCTCATGGTGTACATCTTTATCCTCATCAACTTTGACTTTGTCGGATTGATCAATCCCCGGCTCGCCACCCTTGAGTATGTCTTCCGTAGATGTACCTGCACCATGAACAACACTACCCTTTCCGACGTTTCTCGGATAGGATTCGTCAAAAGTGACATGTACAGACTCTTCCACAACAAGTAATTGTTTATTATATATTCTATATGCTTTACTCGATTGAGAGTATCCGAGGAAGATACCTTCGTCGGCCTTGGAATCGAATTTGCCCAAGTTTTCCTTTCCATTGTTTAATACAAAACATTTGCAACCGAAAACATGTAAGTGAGAAACATTTGGCTTTCGCCCTTTTAAAAGCTCATACGGTGTTTTATTTAGAATGGAGCGAATGAGCACCCTATTCAAAACATAACACGCCGTACTAATGGCGTCGGCCCAAAAATATTTCGGTAAACCACTTTCGTTAATCATTGTTCTTCGCAATTCTTCCAAAATTCGATTTTTACGCTCCACAACCCCATTTTGTTGAGGAGTACGTGGAACGGAGAAGTTATGATCGATACCATGGTTACCGCAATATTCTTCAAATAAATGGTTTTCGAACTCACCCCCTTGGTCGCTTCTAATTGAAACAATGTTTGTATTTAATTTATTTTGGGAAATCTTAGCAAATCTTTCAAAGGCGGCGAACGTATCGCTCTTGCTTACTAAAAAGATAGTCCAACAAAATCTAGAAAAATCGTCCACTATTACGAAACCGTAATAATTTCCTCCTAGACTTTTAATCCTAGATGGCCCAAATAAGTCCATATGAAGAAGTTCGAGAGGTCTCGTTGTTGAAACGATATTTTTGGATTTAAATGAGATCCTCGTTTGCTTCCCTTTTTGACAAGCATCACAAAGGTGATCCTTGGTGAACTTTATTTTGGGGAGACCTAAGACTAGATCTTTTGAGACTACTTTATTTAGTAAGTCAAAGTTAACATGTGCTAAACGCTTATGCCATAACCATGAATCTTCACTCATTGTTACAAGGCATTTGTCACTTGTTAACGATACTTCGTTCAAGTCTAACATATAAACATTATTCACTCGCAGACCATTAAACATACTCTTCTTATTATCATTATGTACAATTTTGCAACAATCTTTTGAAAAAGATACGTTGTATCCTTTGTCACATAATTGACTGATGCTAAGTAGATTGTGTTTAAGACCTTCGACAAGCAATACATCAGAAATAGTAGTGGAAGAAGGGTTACCTACACTACCTTTACCTAGTATTGCTCCACGATTGTTGTCACCATAGGTTACATATCCTTTCTTCTTAGCCACAAAGTCAATGAAGAGTGATATGTCTCCTGACATGTGCCTTGAGCATCCACCCCATCTTCTCTCGGTGGTCTCGAGGCATTGTACCTATGGAAATGCAATTAACACGAGAAGGTACCCAATGGCTTATTGGGTCCTGAATAGTTAGTAACGAGATGGTTGCATTTGGGCAGCCATTGATAAATGCCTTTAGGAACTAAGAATCTCCTAAACCTGCATTTAGCAATGGAGTGACCTTTCTTGCAACAATAAAGACAAGAGAAATTGACATTATGATTGCCTTTGCTATCTTCATCCTTTATAACATATTTATATTTTTGATATGGATTAACCATACTTTTTCGAAAGTTTGATTTATCGATTGCAAAGGTAATCTTGGGCTCAAGAGCCTTGTCAAGTTTGGTCTTTAGGTTTCTTACTTCACCTTGCCAAATATAACAAGTATCACACCCATAGTTAATTATCGTATTTCTAAGGTCCTCACAACCTGCTTTTGTGCTTTCTACCATAGAAGCTTTGAGTGCCTCAAGTTTCCTTTCGTATTCTCGATTTTTTTGTTCCAAATGGATAAAAATTTGGTTATTTGAGGCAAGCCTTTTAAAGGCCTTTTTAGCTTCACAGTGTAAAGTATCAAATGCAGCTTGTAATTCATGATGAGACATACTAGAGGATTTTTCATATTTAGCATGTCGTACCTGTTTCTTTTTGTTCTTTTGATGAGCAGAGAGGCATAGGTTTACAGCTTCTTCTTCATCACTAGAACATTCATCATCGGAGGAGTCGCTATCGCTTTCCCAAGCTATGTATGCTCTCCTTGGCTTTGATGATTTCTTGTGTGATTTGGATGATTCCTTTTCCTTTCTCTTCTTGTTCATCGGACAGTCCGGTTTGTAATGACCGGGCTTCCCACAAGTGTAGCACGACCCTCTAGTCTTTTTACCTTTTGAGTCATCATTTTTAGAGTACCTCGATTGTTTCCGGAAGTTTACCAAGTTCTTCTCGAAATGTTGGATGCCGTTCTTTCTCACGTAACGATTGTAACGTTTAACGAACAACCCCATATCTTCGCTCTTGTCCTCTTCTTCTTCGTCGCTCGAGGAATAATCACTTTGCTCTTTTGCTTGAGACTTCGAGGAGGAAGTCTTAAGAGCTATAGATTTTTTTTTCACTCACCTTTGTTTTGTCCTTCTTTTCTATCTTTTCGTGTTGTTCTAGGCTCAAGAGTACTTGTTCGTGCTCTTGTAGTTTGCCAAATAATGTTGTCAAGTCTAATACGGTGAGATCATTTGCTTCTTTGATGGCGGTCACTTTCGACTGCCCTTCCCTGTTAAGACATCTCAAGATCTTATTAGTAGCAACATCATTGGAAACCGGCCTACCTAATGAATGTAATCGATTGATGAGATGAGTAAATCTCTTTTGCATGTCAGCAATGGTTTCCCCTTGCTCCATAAAAAAAAGATCAAACTCTTGTGTTAGTGTGTTGATTCTTGCCAACTTAACATCGTTCGTCCCCTCATGGGCGATTTGTAGTGAATCCCACGTGGCCTTAGCAGTAGGACAATGGGATACACGATAGTATTCATCTACACCTAATGAGGAGATTAGGATATTTTTGGCTTTTCAATCATAATTGTATTTTCTTTCATCATCATCGGTCCATTGTGCTTCGGGCTTTGACACTAATTCATTATTCTCATTTGTCATGGTTATTTCAATTGGACCATTGAGAATAACGTTCCATATTTTTCTATCTATGGAATTTATGTGCACCAGCATACAGTCTTTCCAATAACTATAACTTTCACCATTGAAAACGGGAGCTCTATTATAAGCCCCTTTAAGTTCGTTAGCCAATTTCAATCAAAGTTATATTTTGAAGCACAGAGTGAACCGGTGCTCCTGATACCACTTGTTAGACTATGGCACGGATCTAGAAGGGGGGGGGGGGGGGGGTTGAATAGTTCCCAATTAAAATTTGAGTCGACGCTACCAATTAAAAATTGGTTTTGAAAATTTGTTTTAAGTGCGGAAGCGGCCGAGGAAAATATAGTCTAAAACGAACGGTTATTGGAAAACCGGATATGCGTCTAGCCTATGGATTAGTGATAATGTAGAATAAGAATCACTGCACTAGTCACACTATCAATGATTTATTTCACTTGCTAGGATTCCTAGTTCCAATGATTCAAAGAGCAAACAAAACTAGATACACAACTAAGATAATTTTGGTTTAGGCAAATTATCAAACACTTGGTGTGTAAAAACACTCCAAGTGATATTTATGTTGAGTAAGTGATTCAAATTAGTCTAGTACAATATCTTATTGTACTTTGGATTCAAAAACAGAGTTTTAACTTCTTACTCAATTAATATCAAGGTTTGATAAAAGTGCTTATACAAAAATCACTTATTTTTAAGCCAAAACAAATATGCTGAAAAATAGAGAAGACAAAGGTTTGATGAGGCAGTTCCCCCGTCGTCCTTGCTTCGGGGGTACGTCTGCCCTCAATTCTAAAACTAGAATTGAGATTGCTTTAATAGATATCACCTGTTGAGTATAACAGTTTATACAAGGATTGACAAGCAAATATACAACATAATTCTCAAGACGTTGAATGTTGCTTCCACTCCTTGTTCCTTGATTCAAGGTGAATCAAGTCCTTCGATTGTTGTTGATAGACCTCCGATTCCAGCCCCTTTGTTGAATAACTCTCAGTTCTTCAAACCCTCGGCCCGGCTGATCTCAACTACAACAAATCGAACCAGAAATCTTCCCTTCAATATCACTGAATCCGCTACTAGATTGATGAAGACTTCCTCTTCTCAATCACCTTCGCTCAGCTGAAAATTGATGAAGAATTCGTCCAAAACCCCCAAAAATCAAACCAGTCTTGGAGGACAAAACCCTAAAGGTTTTATTCAAGAAAAAACCTGTCGCAAGCTTCAACCCGAACCGGATTCCCCAATCTCGGCTTCGACCATTATCACCTTTAACCAATCACAAAGCACTTCAAAAAGGGTTGTGTGTAATTGATGTGTTGTGAGATGTTGAAGATGAAGATGAAGAATCTTGGACACCTATTTCACTTTTTCTTGTTCTTTGTACACTTGAATCAATTTGTCAAATGTTACATTGATACAAGTAGTTGAACTTCTATTTATAGTAACAAACCAACCAACCCACTTAACAGCTTTTCAAACAAGGTGGGAATTGCTTAAAACAGTATTTGCGCGCGAACGGTCGACCATAGCAGGTCTATGCGTCGACGCATAGCCTGCAGTTTTGGACAAACTGAAAAATACATCAGTATGCGTCAACCATAGGTCGGCGTGCGTTGACCTGTGGGAAATTGAAAACTTCATGCGCCGACCCTGTGGTCGACTCAAGTCTCCGTGCGCTAACCTGTGACAAACTGCACTATGTTATGCGCCGACACTGCGGTCGACTCAAACTCTGCAAATCTGCAAAAATTCAGATTTTTGTGGTTTTCATGCATTTTGTCATGACCACATTTTATCCACATATGTTATATGAAATATAACAGTTTAGATGAACATAGAAAAGGATATGATAGATGATATGTTGCATTTGTTTTGTAGAGGTGGATTCGACAATGCCGATTCATCCATGGTGGTAATTTGTCATCATCGAAACCTATGATCGTATGTTGTATGACAGTTTGCCCTTACATCTTGTGCCAATTGGAGTCTCTTGCCTAGGAGCTTGTTGCTTTTCGTGCTTCCTTCCAGTTTTTAAATTTATTTTTTGGTGTATTATGCTATCGAATAACTACACACGTAATGTCATATATGGTCGTGTTTTTTTGTAATAAACATTTTAGATATCTTAATGTATTTAGCATTTCGACTGTTTGCGCTTTGGCAATAGTGTCCTTGTGTCTGGCAAGATGCTGATATGCATTTCTATTGTTCTCCGCGTCACTGAGGATCATCCCTCGACCAAGGGTAAATGAACCCCATTTCCCCCCGAGGTATAACTCGGATCGAGGTGGACGTCTTTAAGATCCACCACTCACGTCCATTGGATTGACTAGATCCGAATGAGGGGTGCACCACCTACGTATAAATGCATGTATTTATTTGATAAAAGGGTATTTGAATATTGTAGTGGGACATGCGAAGCGTCTTCGACAACACCCCTAAGTAGGGGTGTTTAAAACCAAACAAGCCCAATACAAAATTGCAAACCGAAGCAAACCAAATCGAAAATTACAAAAAACCATATTTGGTTTGGATGTGTTTGGGCCATATTTTAAAAAAACCATGCGGTTCAATTCAGTTTGTATTTTGAAAATCAAAGTAAACCGAATCAAACCGCATTATGTTACAATCCAAAATTCACTTAACTCACATCCAACTCAAACTTAAACATATTATGCCATAGCCTTACGATTACAAACGCTTTTCTCTTTCTCACACTTAAGGTTTCAGTTTCATCATTCTCAAATCTGTCATAGCAGTGTCGCGCCTTCTTTGCCATATACATCTTACTTCTTCTTCTCTAATATTCACTATCTTATATTCTATCTTTTTCACCCTCTCATTTTTATGATATTGTTCTTTCTTCTAATTTCGTTTTTATTGCACCTCTTCTTCTCTAATCTCTCATCTATTCTATTATTTCTTTGTGTCATTATAATATTTTTGATATTGTTTTATGCTATTATTGTATGTTTATTATTCCACTTTTGTCTAATATGATTTTACCTATTAAATGGGAAGTTGTTGTTCAAATATGGTGAGTTTTGTTGTTATTTGATAGTGTATGAATGACTAAATATAAAGTTATGTTGCCATCTATATGTGTATGTATGGTTCAATATTTTTTTTGTAAAAAGTCGAACCAACCGAACCAAACCGCATTGGTTTGGTTTGGTATGATTTAATTTTATTTCTAAAAGTCAACCGAAACAAACCAAACCACACGTTTTTCTCTTGTGGTTCAGATGATTTTTAGCTTCAAAACTGCCCAAACTGCACCGCGGACACCGTTACCCTTAGGGGAATTGGTTGTTATAGTCAGATGTGCAAAACGTCTCCGACAACTCCCATGAAATCTTTAGGCGCATTTGGTATTGTGGGTTATTGATTGCTGTAGTCGAATGAGCAAAGTGTCTCCAATAGCACCCTAGTTGTTGAGACTTCTAACTAGGGGTGACAATTTAGCCCATTCCCACTGGGTATCTGCAAAAAATGTCCACAACGAGTAGGATAAAAACCGATAAAATAGACTCGAGCATGGACACATGTAAATATCCACTAAAATAAGTGGGTACAAGTGCAGATACAGGTACCTTAGTATCCAACCTGACTCATACCCGCATAATATATATTTATATATTACCATTTATATTATTACATAAAAATGTATGTCTATCATTTAAAAAAAATACCAATATAAGTACCACACATTTTAATATAAATGGTTGTTTATTTTATAATCAACAATAAAATATTTGTTTTTTTAAATAATGTTAAATTTTTTTTAAAATATTTGATATTTCATATTTGATCGATTTATTTTTACTAGAAATGCGGGTAACAGGTACGGGTACAGACCTTTACGCTCACGTGGGTATGAGCTCGGGTACGAGGATTTTTTTTAAAACTCAGATATGGGGACGGGTATTATAATACCTTGCCTAAACCCTACCCATTGCCATCCATACTTCTAACGCCCAAAAGAGGGGGGAAATAGACAAACAAAATGAGCAATAGAAAAATAACCAAAAGGGATTGTATTCAAACGTTTTTCAATTTTCATATTGGCGAGGTTATACAAAGAAAAATGTTGAACTCGTTATTTAACTATAATACCGTTTCAATTTGGCTACGTTCCATGTCTGCGATATCTGCTATTCTTCCATAGACTCCAATCGATACGCTCCTCACCAGGTGCCTTCTTTTACCCGATAAGGTCCTTCCCATTTTGCTGCTAGCTTGTCATCTCAGGCGTTCTTACCCCTGATGTCGACCCTTCGCAGTACGAGGTTCCCTGGCTGAAATTCTCTATGCCGAATATGGCAGATGTACTTGGCAATTGTGGCTTTGTTTACTAGTGATTTTAGTAAACAGTAACGAGTTTAGTTCACTTAAAAGATTAACTCGTAAAATCTCAAAGGCAATTTGTGCAAAGACAAATTATGGTGAAAAGTGCGTGCGATTTATGTTTAAGTGTTTTAATAGTAACCAATTGAATGCAAAAAAATAGACTTTGGATAAAGGCAGTAAATGATAAACCAAGTAAATAAAATAAACGATATTTAATGTAAATGCTTTGAATACAAAAGATTTGCAGATATTTTAAATGGTGGACGCTGACTCACATGTCTCACAAACTGTTTCACTATGTAACTTGGGTACTTTGGTTCTATAGAAAATTAATGAGAATTTATGACATCGACTATAATGCAGAAGCTTGTATTATATACTATTACAAATCAAAACCGTCGACAACGGTTAAACCTATAAATCTGACATGTGTCCCATTACTTAGGCCTTCATGCTTCAACTTGCCTCAATGCGCCTTCAAGGATACAACTGCTGAAAAACCAAACAAACACGGTGATAACTGTATTGATAACCGTTTCTGAACGTGTTACCTGCCTCTGTCGAAGGCGGATACATTTCCAAATCACATATTCTAAGGACTTAAAGAATATCCTAAGTCTTTAACATTTAAAAGTGGCGACTTCGACTTCGTTTCGAAAGGTTCATATATGATATTTAAAGATTCTTAACATGTTTGAAAGAGAGAGTGATCCTAATCTTGTGAATTTGTTCCCGAGACTCCTCCTGAAATTCTGGTATCAGATATAAGATGTCGAAGGTAATGTTAAGACACTAATATCTGTTAACACACAATGGATAAAAAATACAGAATGGTAAAGCAAATAACACAAGCAATTGTTAACCCAGTTCAGTGCAACTCACCTACGTCTGGTGGCTACCAAGCCAAGAAGGAAATTTACTAAAATAGAATTAGTTCAAAGACTCTCCGTACACTTCAACAAGTTACAGTCTTTCTCACCTAATCTCTACCCGTGCAATTTATACCTAAGCACTCTTAGATATGAGAACCCACTCACTTCCCTACAATCACACACCAGTGATTTTAAACAAGAATCCCTTGAGAAAAGAAAATACTTTTCAATTACACACTCTTGATTTTACTTCACAGTTTCAATCAAGAAGACACACTCTTGATCTTGCTTCACAGCTTTGATCAAGAAGACACACTCTTGATCTTGCTTCACAGCTTTGATCAAGAAGACACACGCTCTTGCTTAACAGCTTTAGAGTGACAAATTACAACCACAAATCAGTCCAATTCAATCATCAATGGATGACTTGAATGACCTACAAGTCTTACGACTAAACATACACAAACCCTAGCCCTCTCTCTGTATTTCGCTCAGTCTTGGTTGTATGTTCAAACAGGTTTTCTAAGTCCCTTTTTATAGAAGCATCCAACTAGGCTTGGACGTCTTGAAAACCCTAAATCTATTTTCCAATCAAATCTTTTTATAACAGCTGGTTAGATCTCCTTGGAAAATAAGTAAATCTGGTTGTAATCCATGATTGAATATGCCAGCTAATCATATCTTCAATCATCCAAAGATTGCCATTAATTGTGCAATCGCAAAACACCACACATTCATACTGAATGTTCTGTGTACAGGATGTCATGACATCGGGTCTGACATCCTGGAAAAATCCTGCATAATCCAATAATTCCTTTTATAACTTCCAGCAGGTATAACCATATCAGATACCATGACCTTGTGTATGTCATCTGAAACAATCCTGCATGAACATGTCTTTCATTTAAGCTCCAGCAGGTACATCCAATATCAGAAGCCTTGTCATTGTATGTAGCATTCTGAACAAATCCTGCATGAACATGTTCTTGAACTCCAACAGGTACATAGGATATCTCATGTTAAGACATCACACATAACATCTTGTGAACACTCTTTGTTTTACCAAAATTGCTTCCAACACTTAGAATCAACACCTCTAAACCAATCTTGCCCACTTACATCTTAGTCGAACCAACAGGTCAATACAACCAATATGTCGAAGCTTTTGGCTTAAGATTTTAGACACTTAGTAATGTCAACGTAGCTTAACCATCAATTTGTTGACTTTTCACTTAGCTAAAAATCTCAGACTAACATATGCCCCCCCCCCCCCCCCCCCCCCCAAAAAAAAGCCATTTTCGAGCATATGTATCAGATGGAAGAAATGTGACGTTTTTTGTATCAGATGGAAGAAATGTGACGTTTTCTGTAACTGCTTGATAATATTTAGATTAACAACACACGTCACATCAGTTAGATATTTTTAGTCATCATGACTATTTTCCACCAAATGTCATGTCACAGACATGCGTGCAGTTAATCATCATTGGTTTGACTTCCAAGGATATGAAATACTCCATTTGTTCCTATTTAAGTGTCATTTTTTAACTTTTTACACATACTAAGAAAGGTAATCATTATTGTTACTTTTCAAACAATAATTCTCCTTTTACCTATAATACCCCTAATTATTTATTACATTCATTTAATTTTCTCTCTCTCTCTCTCTCTCTCTCTCTCTCTCTCTCTCTGTAATAACTATTTAGGGGTAATTTTGACAAAAATACAATTAATATTCCTTTGGACTTTGCAAGTGACAATTAAAAAGGAACAATTTTTTCAAAAAAATGACACTTAAAAAGAAACGGAGGGAGTTACCACTAAATTAATTAAATTTAAAAGAATTCGTTTAATTTTATTTTTCCAACCGATTTTAATGCCATATGTCGATTTGGACATGCCACTTGTCCCAATTCTTGGGAGGAAACTCAAAAGTTTCTTCCCCTTGGTGGCTATTTATAGGCATTTTCATCCTCTTTTCTTTTCTTTCACCATTTTCTTCTTCGGAAACCCTATTTTACGCCCTAACTTCTCAGAACGTCCAAAACAATTTCAAATTCATTATAAGCAATTTTCTAGAGAACAAAATGGCCTATTCACCTTCGTTACAATTTCCTACTCCTCTTGCTTTTGACATTATCATTCTCATTGTTGTTGGTAAACACAACTACGTCCCTGAGCCACCAATGGAGGAGGATAAAGCGATGATTTGGGCTTCTCAGGTAATTGTCCCTTTCTCCATTTTTGGTATTATTCATGCCTTCTTAGATCCTTTCCTCAATGCTTTTGAAAAACCTAAATTGTTAAATAAGTTCTTCCTTTGTCACTGTGGCCACAAACCCAAAATATTTCAAGACAAATCTTATGAACTAAGGTTTATGATTTCTCCAAGATGCGTATTCTGTGTTTTTCCTTCTTCAAAGATTGAGGCCTATACTACATGGCTAGATAAAGTAGATAAGAAGATAACACAATTCTGGAAGGATCAAGATATTTATGACTTGGTTCATATATCAAGAATGGGTCTTACTTGCAATCCTAACATGCTCATCGCAACCCTTATCTTTTGGGAAGGTTCTACCAATACTCTCCAACCGCACCGCGGAATGGTGACTCCTGCTTTGTTTGATGTAGTTGCGATAACAGGTCTTCGCCCTACTGGAAAAACCTTCGACCCCAATATGATAACTAACAATTAACTAGTCTTTGACTTCGACCACACAACTTATAAACATTTTATCAAATATTTTCATGAGACTGACTCTGAAGAAGTTTCAGACCAAAAGCATATTTCCTTATTAACTTACTGATATATCGCTTTGTTTTTGGTTCCATTTCTTTACAGGTAACCAAAAAATTCATAACTTAGGCCACTGAACTTCTTGAAAGGCGAATGGTAAATCAGAACAAGCTAATCCCGGGCTCCCTCTATGAAGCTCTTGGGCTTGTTGCTTCTAACTTTAAGTCTATTAACGACCCAACATACCAGTTCCACATGAATGGCTATATATGGCTTCTACAACTATGGCTCAATGCCACATTTGAATCCTTCATAAAATTCAACACCCCTTATTCCTTGGCGCCACAAGTCTAAGGAAGATGAGTTGAATCTATGAGGCTTGCTCTGGTGACACCAAAAGATGCAGGTCTATCAACCGCAGGTACTTTCAAGAAGTATGTCATCATGTTCGCAGAGCGTGATGTATTTGAACCATTTATGGCTCCATTTGTTAGTCAAAAAGACGTATCATTAGTTTCTTCCTTAGGAGATCTTCGACAAGCCCAAAATGCTTGGTCTAAAGTATTATGCCAATTCTTTGGCTTTTAACCCACATGTTTCTTAGTTAGGCCAATTATGATTTTATTTACAGGCTCAACTTGACTATTTGCTTGAGTGTAATAAGGGGTAGAGTTTAACAATTTAATTCCTAATTCTGAAGCGAACTCGACCATATTTTAACCAGTGAATATTGAACCTTGGTCAGTGGTTAAGGTTTCAAGAATTCCAAAGGCACCGCATTGAACCTCTGAATAAAGTTGACCATATTGTCTTGATCAACATTCATCAAAGGCACCGCATCGACCCATTTGGTAAAATAGTGGATGCCTACTAGGATATACTTATGATTCTTAGATGATGTAGGTCTACTTTCACCAATTAAATCTAACGCCCAACCTCTAAATGACCAAGCTTAATAGTTAAGTGCAACTCACTGGCAGGAACATGTTGAATCCCTGCATGGTTTTGGCATTCTTGACACCCTTTGGCAAACTCTATGCAGTCTTTCAACATAGTTGACCAATACACACTTTATTAAAACAAAATCCACTTCATTTTATGACCTGCTTGATGGGAACCACATGATCCACTATGGATGGTAAATATTTCTAAGTAAGCTTCGCTTTCACTAAGGCATTTGGGTAAAACTTCTTCTGGAGTCTTCTTAAACAACTCATTTCTAATTACCACATAGCTCAATGACTTATGTTTGACCTTTTTATATGTTGTCCCTATTGGGTTTTCCAAAAAATCTATAATTACTTTTCGCCAATCATTGTTCAATAACTTGTCAATGGCAAAAATTTCAAAAAAAAAATAGATTTAGATTTTGCAACCCTTCTACCCCTGCTAGTTTTGACTTTGAAAATTTTGAGGGGAAAATACTGGGCAAAGTTAACTTTTCTTTGACTTCGATTAATTCTTCTAATTTTTCTTTGGAGACTTTATATCCTGAAGTAATATGAACTAAGTCATTAGCTTCTTGATTCTCTAGTCGAGGCACATGTTGCATGTCGACTGAATCAAATAGTTGTGACGAAGTACACAAGCAAATTCTCTTTAATGCACTTATACTCTTTCGTCAATTGTTTCATAACCAGCTCCGAGTCATCTATAATGTCGACTGTTGTTTCCCCCAAGTCTAATAGTATCTTAAGGCTTGCTATTAAAGCTTCATACTCAACCTCATTACTTGAGCAACTTCCATGGATTTTGAATTTATACTTGGTTCATATTCCTTTGGGGGAAATAACTATAATCCAAACACCAGTCCCATTTTTATGTTTGGAACCATCGAAGTACAACCTCAAAGGCTTAAACTCCATATAATTCTGTGGTACTTCAATTATTGCATGATCTACAATAAAATCAACAACAATTTGACCTTTCATGACCTTTAAAGGCACATTCGTTAAAGAATACCCGGTTAAAGCTAAAGCCCATTTTTCTATTCTACTATGTAAAATAGGCTTCGACAGTACATGTTTAATAATATCAAAATGGGAATAAACAAACACATATGTTTGCTTTAAGTAATACTTTAACTTTGTACAAGAGAAGTATAACCAAAAACACAATTTCTTTATTGTGCTATACCTAGTTTTTACTTCATTTAACACTTGACTAAGGTAATAAATGTCCCTTTTGACTAAAGGAGAATGGCGATCCAAAACGCAGCAGAAATTAAAAATTTCTCCTTTAGTGATTCTTACGAATGGGCATGATCAGTGATAGAATCGTTACCTGTTGTGGCGATTGAAACCTTTGATGCAGATCTAAGGAGTGATCATGAACATTGAATGGTGACAACGCCTCTACTCAATCCACACGAACAAATTCCTTCAATCTTAGTGCTAGCTGCTACGAATGAAGGATTTGAGTGAGAGAGAGAGAGAGAAATGAAATTTCATATTACACTAATGCTTTGAGTGTGTGTGTGTGTGTGTGTGTGTGAGAGAGAGAGAGAGAGAGAGAGAGAGAGAGAGAGAGAGAGAGAGAGAGAGAGAGAGAGAGAGAGAGAGAGAGAAATGGAATTTCATATTGCACTAATGCTTCTACACAAGGGTTCTATTTACAGAACCACTTGAGTGGGCTGCAAGCTAAAAAGCCCACTTAAGTGTTTGTGGCCCATATCTTATGATATGCCAAAATCACTTAAGCACGTGGTACCTTACCAAATTTCGTATTCTACTTAAGTACATCGTACCTTACGATGTTCTACAATTCACTTAAGTTCACCGTACCTTATGGTGTTCCTTATTTACTCTATCTCTCATCAATCCGTCCTTTTGTGTGTGACCCTGTAGGTTTTCGCGACATTAGCAATTATATTAAATCACGTATTTAACATAATAAATAGTGAGAGGTATATAGCAACACATCACTGCTACCCAAGACACGAAAATGTAATGTGATATGACAAATCCTTTTGTGATAATACTTATGTGTATAATTACCCTTTTGCCCCTATGTCTATATTGAACACAAGGCATAGACCGTGTCATCCTTGTCCAGTTCAATATTGGGCCCTTAGACATTTATCCTGTTACACATGATGAGAAAATTCCATCTAGGTCACTCATGTCCCTCAACATGCTTCGTGGAGTACCCATCAACTGTCTTTATGGTCATCCAGTTACGGACAACGTTTGATCAGCAAAAAAGCACTCGACTCCACATCTAGGATCCATAGTGGTTTCAGGTCGAAGGGTGGTATACACCACTATCACCATGAGAATAACTTATGACACTTTGCATAATATTCTATATGGTATTTTCATAGCGGGTCAATCCAGTATAAATATTACTCCTAATATTCATACCTATGTTTAAGACTTGATAACTCCTTATCCATGATCCATGAGATGTGATCATCAGTCTATATACATAATAGTATTAATCCTTTAATGTTAACCCACTTCACAGCAAAGCTCGACTATAGATACTTTAAGAATAGTGTCCTTATGTTTAATGGGATCTCATGATTAAGTCACACTTGATACATTAAACGGACTATCTATTCTAGGGACTTTACTAAACAAACATAATAAAGAAAAAGCCTTTTATTATTAATAATAATTCGATACAAGTACCAAAAGTATTGGCCTCTGGGGATTACACCAACAATCTCCCACTAGCACTAGAGCCAATCGAGCATACCCCTAATGCTCATAGATCTAGTATGACCATCATGCTTCTGCTGTGCAAGAGGCTTTGTCAGTGGATCAACATTATTGTCAAGTATAGGTACTCTGCATATTTTCACATCTCCTCTATCTATTATCTCTCGAATGAGGTGATAATGCCTAAGTATGTGTTTGGATCGTTGGTGAGATCTAGGCTCCTTAGCTTGTGCGATAGCACCATTGTTATCACAATAGAGACCAATGAGATCCACAATGCTAGGAACTATTCCAAGTTCACTAATGAACTTTTTGATCCAAATAACTTCCTTTGCTGCACTTGAGGCAACAATATATTCGACCTCGGTTGTAGAATCAACAACTGTATCTTGCTTTGAACTTTTCCAGCTCACAGCGCCACAGGTTAAGCAAAACACATAACCAGATTGCGATCTAAAGTCATCCTTATCTGTCTGGAAGCTAGCATCGGTGTATCCAATTACAGCAAGCTCTTCCTGACCTCCATATATCAAGAATGACTCCTTAGTCCTTCTCAAATACTTAAGGATATTCTTGACAACTACCCAATGAGCATCATCGGGATCAGATTGGTACCTACTCATTGCACTTAAAGCATACGAGACATCTGGTCGAGTACATAACATGGCATACCTGATAAATCCTATTGCATATGCATATGGAATCTTATTCATGCGATCCCTTTCTTCCTTAGTTGAAGGGGATTGTATTTTTGATAGGCACATGCCATGTTACATAGGTATGAATCCTTTCATGGAATCATGCATATTAAAGCGTCTCAACATTTTGTCTATGTATGTACTTTGACTTAGGCCAAACAGTTTTTATGATCTATCTCTATAGATCCTGATTCCTAATATATAGGCTGCTTCACCCAGGTCCTTCATAGAAAATCATTTCCCCAACCAAGACTTTACTTGTTGTAGGGTAGGGACATCGTTTCCAATGAGTAATATGTCATCTACATATAATACCAGGAAGACAATCATGCTCCCACTAACCTTCTTGTAGACACAAGGCTCATTTCATTCTTGATGAATCCATATTGTTTTACTGTTTCATCAAAACGAAGATTCCAGCTTCTGGAAGCTTGATTCCATCCATAGATTTATCTTTGTAACTTACATATCTTTTGGTCTTCTTCTGGTATGTCAAATCCTTCAGGGTGTGTCATGTACACATCCTTAAGAAGATTCCCATTAAGGAAAGAAATTTTGACATCCATCTACCATATTTCATAATCATGATATACAACAATAACAAGTAAAATCCGAACAGATTTAAGCATTGTAATTGGTGAAAAGGTTTCATCATAGTCAACCCCATGAATTTGTTTATATCCTTTTGCAACCAGTCTTGCCTTATAGGTATGTACCTTACCATCCATGTTAGTCTTCTTTTTGAAGACCCACTTGCATCCTATAGGGTTAACTCCTACATGAGGCTATACCAAGGTCCAAACCTGGTTTGTGTACATGGAATCCATTTCAGATTTCATGGCTTCTAGCCACTTCTCAGACCCGGGACCAGTTATGGCCTCTTGGTAGGTCATAAGCTCATCTTGATCCATGAGTAATACATCACCTTGATCAGTTATGAGATATCCATATCTCTCAGGTAGGTGACGTATCCTGCTTGACCTACGATGGTCTTGTTCTACTTGAGCAGGTTGCTCTTCCACAACTACTTGTGTTTCCTGCTCTAATTCCTCCATAGGTGTATCAATGCTTTGTGATTCTTGAATTTCTTCAAGCTCTACTTTCCTCCCACTGATTCCTTTGGAAATAAAATCCTTTTCTAAGAAAACTCCAGTTCGAGCGACAAACACTTTGCCCTCAAAAGGATCGTAGAAGTAATACCCTCTTGTTTCTTTAGGATATCCCACAAATAAGCATTTGTCAGATTTGGGCTCAAGATTAGTTGAAATTTTTCGTTTCACATAAACTTCGCAACCCCAAATCTTCATGTAAGACATATGTGGTTTCTTACCACTCTATATCTCATATGGTGTCTTCTCAACCTTTTTGGATGGAACACGATTAAGTGTGTAAGCTGCTGTCAATAGTGTATGTACCCAAAAGGAGTTTGGAAGATCGGCGTGACTCATCATGGATCGGACCATGTCTAAGAAGGTTTGATTTCTTCTCTCAGATACACCGTTCCATTGGGGTGTTCCAGGAGGAGTAAGTTGGGATAAGATCCCACACTCTTTCAGATGGTCATCAAACTCTAGGCTTAAATACTCACCATCTCGATCTGATCGAAGAGTTTTAATATTCTTACCTAGTTGGTTTTGTACTTCATTCTTGAATTCCTTGAACTTTCCAAAGGACTCTGATTTGTGTTTCATTAAATACACATAAACATATCTACTGAAATCATCAGTAAATATGATGAAGTATTGAAAACCTCATTTGGCTGGTATGTTCAATGGTCCACATACATCAGTATGTATGAGGGCCAAAAGATCATTAACTCTTTCACCTTTTCCTGTGAATGGAGACTTTGTCATCTTTCCAATTAAATAAGATTTGCATGTCTCATATGATTCATAATCAAAAGAGTCAAAGAGTCCATCTTTATGGAGTTTGGAAATGCGTTTCTCTTTTATGTGGCCTAATCGACAATGCCAAAGGTAGATTGGGTTTAACTCATTAGGTTTCATCATTTTAGTATTAATGTTATAAATAGGCATTTCAAGATCAAGGACATATAGTCTATTGTTCATTTGTGCAATAGCATATAATATATCATTCAAATAAATGGAGCAACAATTGTTCTTTATTATAAATGAAAAACCAAGCTTGTCCAAACAAGAAACAGAAATAATATTCCTACTAATTGCAGGTACATAATAACAGTTCTCTAACTGAATTATTAAACCACTAGGTAAAGTCAATACATAAGTTCCTACGACTAAAGCAGCAACCTTTGCTCCATTGCCAACTCGTAGGTCAACTTCACCTTTTGCTAAATCTCTACTCCTTTTTAGCCCCTACACATTGGTACAAATGTGAGAATCACATCCAATATCTAATACCCCTGATGCAGAAGTAGATAAATTAATTTCAATAACAAAAATACTTGAAGTTGAAGTCTCCACTCCATTCTTCTTATCTTCCAGGTACTTTGAGTAGTTTCTCTTCTAGTGTTTGGTCTTACCTTAATGGAAATAGGTGCCTTCCTTTTCTATGCCTCCATTAGGCTTCAAATCAGGAGCAATGGGTTTGGGTTTGGCAACTTCCTTGCCTTTCCCTTTATCACCCTGCTTGGTGGGTCTTTTGTTCTGTCTCTTTCCATTTCTGATCATCAAAATGGACTTCCCTTTTGACTTCAGATTCTGCTCAGCGGTTCTTAACATGGCTAGCAGTTCAGGAAGAGATTTGTCCATATCATTCATATTGAAATTAAGGATAAATTAACTGAATCTATCTGGCAACAATTGAAAGATCAAATCAGTCGCAAGTTCCTTTCTGAGGGGAAAACCCAACCTCTCAAGGTTCTCCATATACCCAATCATCTTGAGCACATGGAGACCTACGGGGGATCCCTCAACTAACTTTCCTTAAAAAAGGGCTTTTGAAACTTCAAATCTTTCATGCCTTGCCTGCTCTTGATAGAGCATCTTCAGGTGTTCAATCATATCGAACACTGCCATGTTCTCATGTTGCTTTTGCAACTCTGAGTTCATGGTAGCTAGCATGAGGCAAGCAGTTTCATTGGCATCGTCGACATGCTTCTTATAAGCATCTCTTTCTGCCTTAGGTGCAAAACTAGGAGGTTCCTCTTCAGGAACAGGTTTCTCCAAGACATACAACTTTTTATCATGTTTGAGGATAATCCTCAGATTTCGGTGCCAATCCAGAAAATTTGTCCCAGACAATTTTTCCTTATCAAGGATTGATTGCAAAATGTTGTTAGAGGTGTTTATTGTCATGGTAATCTACATGAAAATAATGAAAATATAAGTATCAATAACATATTTAATTAGGCCTTTAATTAAATATTCTCCCACTATTTTACTCATAACAAATGACCCTCACCATTTGATTCGGAAAATCCCGTTGGAAGATTTTCTAGTGGGTCGAGATCCACATTTCACTTTGTTTTAAGTCCGCGTAGGCGGATTACACAAAACTAGGTTATTTAGGTAGGAACTCCGTTAAATTGTATCTAATACAAGTCTCGAATATTTTAGTTGGGTGAATAACTCCTTATTCCAATCCATCACATGGATCATTTCCAACTTCTGCTTCTAAACATATATAATCTTATTATAATTTATTTAGTTAAGTTTGACCCATTATTTTAGCAATTGGATATTACAATTATCCCATCGCACCTTACTAATATAGAATATTCACCTTGCGTAGGCGAAACCTACATTATTTGATACTAGTCTTGATGAGTGCTAAAACTTGGAAAGCATAAACTTAATATTTAACTTGAGGGAATTTGCAATTATTCTGATCTCATCGACTTATTTATCATATAAATCGTCTCTCACATGCATCAATATACATACAAAATGAAACAGTTATGACCCCTAACGCAATTGTTCTCCCAAGCCAATGAGAGAACCTAAGCTAACCTAATAACGATCTAAGCTTCTCCAAGCAAGATTTTCAAGGTTGTCCTCCTTTGATATTGTATTCTTCTCTTTCTTCATAACATTACATTACATAAAAGAAACTCATTTTATATACGAGGGAGTGAGACAAGAAAAGAAGTTACATTAAGAGATTAAAAGAGAGGCACGACACGCAAGTCGTAACTTAAAATCCCAAAACAAAATAAAGGAAAACTAAGACCATAACTGATCACCACAAGACAATAATAATAAATACATTATTATTATTAATTTAAATTCTATTAATTAAATAAACCTAATTAAATTTTGGCGACTGATCACACTACGCAGAGTTAGCGCGGGATTCCAGGGGCAGCGCCCCGACGCAAAATTTTAAAGAACAATTAATTTGAAATCCACGTCATTTTTCGCATCAACACTTGATACTTTAAAGCACAACTCTTGCATAGTCACAACCTTAATCACACAACTCTTTGACATCACAACCATTGTACCGTCATGAACCCTAATGCAGTAATTCCATACCGTCAAACACACCTCGATTGTTAATTCAATATGATTGATCAACACGTCATTGTTTCACCATACTAATGTCTGATCAAGAAGCAAATGACCATTGATCGCTCAAAGGAAAACAACCATTAAGTGTTTGAATGAACGAAACAGAAATAGTATATCATATATATCATATTTTGCATCAGAATTACTTATATCATATATATAACTTGATCGATCTCAATTGTGTAATCTATGGACGATCGATGTATCGCTGCTTCACCATACTAACGTCGGATTCCGAAGAATAGTTAACATCAATCATCCAAATTGTACACACATGATGCCAAATTTAATTACTCGTTTATTCTTTGATTCATTATGTCTTTTAATCGTATTAATACATAAAATACAGAAAATAAATAGCTATCATATGCATGGTTTCGTAAGTGGCTCTGATACCACTGAAGGAGAATTGCGATCCAAAACGCAGCGGAAATTAAAAATTTCTCCTTTAGTGATCTTTACGAATGGGCATGATCAGTGATAGAATCACTACCTCTTGTGGTGATTGAAATCTTTGATGCAGATCTAAAGAGTGATCACGAACGTTGAATAGCGACAATGCCTCTACTCAGTCCACACGAACGAATTCCTTCAATCTCAGTGCTAGCTGCTAGAATGAAGGCTTTGAGTGAGAGAGAGAGAGAAACAAAATTTCATATTGCACTAATGCTTCTACACAAGGGTTCTATTTATAGAAACACTTGAGTGGGCTGCAATCTAAAAAGCCGACTTAAGTGTATGTGGCCCATATCTTATGATATGCCAAAATCACTTAAGCGCGTGGTACCTTACCATATTTCGTATTCTACTTAAGTACATCGTACCTTACAATGTTCTATAATTCACTTAAGTGCATCGTACCTTATAGTGTTCCTTATTTACTCTATCTCTCATCAATTCGTCATTTTGTGTGTGACCCTTGTAAGACCCTAATTTTGACCCTAAGATCCCTCATGGCATCATATCATTGCTTAGTGCATTGCCTCAAGGATCATAGCCTGTTTGGCTCCTTAACCCTAGGGTTGGGACTTGTGTGAGTGGTTTGAGACCACCAAGAAT
The DNA here is from genome assembly GCF_024323335.1 of Lathyrus oleraceus. Taxonomy (NCBI): domain Eukaryota; kingdom Viridiplantae; phylum Streptophyta; class Magnoliopsida; order Fabales; family Fabaceae; genus Lathyrus; species Lathyrus oleraceus. The sequence continues at coordinate 412,744,288 of NC_066580.1, read as the reverse complement.
GCTTGTATTGTATATTATTGCTTTTATTATTTGTTTACTAACCAAAAGCACAAAAATATGTCACTAACTCTTTTTGTTTTGAAGCTCAAGTGATCATGTGCTCCCATGCTCCTAGGAGGCTCCTAAGCTCAGTGCAATGGCTAGATGAAGATGAGAAAAAGCATGACAGTGATCCATAAAGCTCCTAATCATCATATATGTCTCCCAAGTATCTCAAATTGCCAATTTGATCAAGATAACCCAAAGGGCTTGAGGATTGTTTCCCAAGGAAACCCTAAATTCAACTATGCTTTGACTGTGCCTTGCCCATGAAGCAACCTCAACCTATGATAAAATTTAATCAAGGGAAGTTCTTTAACTCAATATTATATGCATATATGAGCTTATTTGAGGATCCTCAATCATTTTATTCATCAAGATTAGAAGTTTGGCCTTGAGAAGTTGACCAGTCAAGTCATCTAATTAAATTGAGGTCCACTGAGATGTAACTTTTTATGTGTTTGTCAAATGAAGATGACCCCAAGAGAAAAACTGTTCTTAATAACCATATGCACAACTTTAATATTCATCAAAAATCCATTTGAAACTTGGAAGGTCATCATTAATTTCAAAACATTATAGGTCATTTTGACTGAAACCCTATATTTTGGGTCAACTTACCAAGGACCTAACTTCCTTAATTTTTATGATTTTTAGATGATAAAAAATGAATTGGAAATATTAAGATGTCTACTTCAAATTTTATGTTTGACAAAATTTCATAATCCTAAAATAAATACATGTTATAATACAAACATTATAGGTCACATTGGACCTAAGTCATTGAATTTGATGCCCATAACTTTGTCATGAAAAACCCAAAAAATGATACAAAATTTAAGTCCAAATTGATCATATTGAAAAGATCTACAACTTTGATGTTGGAAGTGTTTCCATTTGAAGCTTGCATCATGCAAACAGGGGGGTTTGAATAGGCTTACTTTTGGTGAAAATTTTCAAAGGTGATGTAAACATGTTTTGAACCCAAACTTTCACAGCCAGTTTTCATTAATTTCCAAATGCCAAATGAATTTTTGCCCAACATAACTTTTGTTCCTTATTTCAAGGGCTTTCCAACCATTACTCACATTACTTTTTTGGACTTTCCATGTGTGAGTTTCAAAGAGCTCTTTATTTATGTTCATTTTTGCATTTCATGATGAAATTTAATATGCAAGCTGATTATATCACATGTACACGTCCAATTCCATTTCAAATGAATTCAGCTTGGTTTTGCACCCATCATTGGGCCTCACATGCGCCTGTACAAGCCCATGCATCAAGTTTCAAATTGCCATGCACACGAGGGAATCATGATACACAACCATCCTCAGCTATAAATAACTGCTCATTCTCATTCATTTAGCAACCTTTTGGAGACCTGAAATACTGCAACATTGAAATCCTAACCAATACCAAAGGAATTTTCCAGATTTTTTCTCACTTTCAAGCTTGAAATTCAACATCATTAGTTGATTTTCAAAGCTCAATTCCTTAGACTCTCATCTCCATTACATCTCCAGAGCAAAAAGGGATCAAGATCTTGAAGAATTCGTGGCCTTAAGAGATCCAATTCAGAGGTAGAACTTCAAACTTTTTGGATCTAGATCTTGCAATTCAATGTAGTATTCTCTTATTTGTGTGATTTTCTGAAGTCCTCACACTTGAGGCAAGCCAATGGTGGTTTCAATTTTCCATTTCGTGCACTTTTAGTTTGAACACCATGATCTTCCACTTCACATTTCTCTCAAAATAGGAAGAGTGAGGAAGATCCATGGATACAGTGGTGGTGTACATCACATGAGCTTCAATTTGATGTCTTTGTTTTTCATTTTCGTTACAAAAATTTTCTCTGCAAGTGGTGGCCAGATTCTAGTAGCTCACCGGAGAAGATGGTGGTTCCCACCACCATCACCACGTGTGCACTCTCCTAACCATTGGATTGCTTTGCCACGTTATAATCTTACGCGTTCATTATGTTTACTTCATTTTATGATTCATGTTGCGCGTTTGACTTATGACCACCATGCGCCCTTGCATCTGAGCCGCTTCTCCATGCCATGTCATTTAATCAAGTTGATCCTGTGGCGCTGGATTTTCCATTATTTCTATTTTCATTTTAATTTCAGTTAATTCCTTTTATTTTCAAAAATTCATAGAAAATTTATTTGAAGTCACAAAAATATGAGACCAATTCCAAAAAATTTCTTGAAAAATCTAGTTTCATATTTTGATTTTTAATTATTTTTGTGACTTCATTTAATATTTTTTGTGAATTATTTGGTTTTTATTAGTTTTAATTCATTTTAAAATACTTTCTGATATTTGAAAAATCCAAAAATTTTCCTAACACCTATAGATCATGATAAGTCAATGAAAAATAGTGTCATCAATTTCTTATTTGATTTGAGATTTATTTGAGATTTTAGTTCATATTGTGTTATTTTTTAGTTTTTTTAATTGTTTTTAAATACTTTCTGATTTCCAAAATTGTTGAGAAAATTAGTCAAAGCTTGTTTGACCATGTTAGACCTATGAGAATTTAATTGGACTTGTTGAAGTTGATTTGAATTGAATTTGAGGTTTGACCTTATTTGTTTATTTTATATTTGCATTTTATTTTAATTCAAAAAATACCAAAAAAATATTGTTGACTTTTAATCTTTATTTCTTTTCTGTTTGGCATTGGTTGATGATGATTTGATTCACATTTGATCAATTGGACTTGATACTTGTTTTCTTCTCCATTCCCCTTTCATCTTCATCCCATTCTTTTCCATTAATGGCCAATGAGTTAATGTCTTATGGTTGGTCTTGACAAATGAGAGGCTTAACCTTCTTTGATCCAAACCAAACTCAACTTGATCCATGATCAAGTGACTTGTTTTGTGTCCAAGATAGGTTGCTTCTTGGTCAAGCAAATAACCCAAATTCCATACAAGGCCCTTCCCCTTTTGTTTTGGCATGACAAGTTTGTGGAGCTTGGCTTACTAGTCATGATCTCTAACTTGTGTTTATTTGCCTATATTTTTATTGACCGGCCTCAGGTAGGTGTGACTACTATATTAGTCCACTTACGATTGCTTAACATAGCGCTACATTGTCTTATGACAAGCTAACATAACCTCACTAATTACTAACTTTAATTTGAGCATTTAATTTCTTGCCCTTTACTTTTAATGTCATTTATTTCTTGCTCATTATTCATATTGCTTTTCCTTTTGCTCACTTGAGCACATATTTTATGTTTATGTCATTTTTCTTTTGCTCATTTGAGCCCATTATTGTATATAAATATATTGTTATCTTATGTTTGTTTTGTGATTGTTTTGTGTGAACCAAATGCAAAAGGAGAAAGGACATAGAATTAGGACTTACCTATGCTTAAGGGAGTTCAAGAGCAACTAGGCCTCATGCCTTTAGAATGCTAAATTTGTTGAAGAGCAACTAGACCTCATGCATTTAGAATGCTAAAACCCAAAGTTGACTTCAAAGGATTTCTCACCCAAACTTATTGTTTGTCCATTCCTCTTATTTGTAGTGTGAAACTTTTGTTGTTTGCTCTTGTGTGATAAGGATCCTACCTTGAGATTGTGAAAAGAGAACCATTGTCATGAGTAGCCAAGATAAGAGAGACAAGCCAAATGGATATCCTAGGAGCTTGAATTCAAATTGTTTGATTGCTTGTTTGTGTGCTAAGTCCAAAGGAAAGGAGCATCTTGAATCATCTCTATGATTTCAAGAAAAGGAACTCTAAGGGTTTATCTTTCCCCTCTTATCTTTGTATGCTTTAGGACTAACCCTTCTCTTCTTCTCCCCACTCTAACCAAGCCAAAAATCTTTCTCTTCAAACTTTGACTTTATTTCAAACTAGAAACCTAGGCCTTATGCCTTTAACTTTTCAAAACCATTTTTATTAATACTCATTGTGAATAAATCTTAATCCAACTTTGACCTCATTTTGCAAATAAATCTAACTTGTAAATATAACTCACTTCAAGTTGTTTTTGTGGTTCCAATGGCCACTTTTGTTAAAACCTTTTCATAAAAATTAGTCATAGGTTTGAGTTATCATAGTGGTTGATGTAAATCTCACCTCATCCTTAGTGATTGGATTATAAGTCTTCCATACTTATTATAGGGTTAACCCCTCACTAGTATGTTGAAGCCTTCCTCACATGGTGGATTGTTGGTTTAGGTTGAGTTTTCTCCCTTTGATAACAAAAGATCTTAAGGCTTTTGATCAAATCAATTCACCAATCTTTAAGATTTTTACCCTGAACTATGAGGTTTTGATCCTACATTTGTGATGGTACGTAGACAATGGATTCATCCATTCAAACAATAAATTTGTAAATATAATCTATTCTCTTCTCATCCCTCCAATCTTTTTTGCGTAAATCTTTTCACAAATACCAACCTACAACACATATTTGCAAAAAGGGTTGCCTTAGAGTACTAAGGATGTTTTGGGTGCGTAAAACCTTCCCATTTCATAACCAACCCCATTACCTAGATCTCTGACATTTTTATTAGTTTTTGATTTGAAAAACTTCTTACTTGGATTTTGTTCGCTTTTTAGCCTTTCCTTTGGACAAATAAAAGTGCGGTGGCGACTCGAATTGTATGTTTACTTTTGGTTTAGTCAATAAACTTAAAGGTAACGAAAACCCCACAACAAAAAAGTGGCGACTCTGCTGGGGACTTCTCTCTCTAGTGGGTTTAACCTAGTTTTTGCTTATGTGTGTTGTATGTTTATATTTATTTGTGACATATTTTTTATGCAAATTTGGGATGACTGTATTGTTTGTAATGTATAAATTGCTTGACATATTAATTGCTTGTATGCTTGGTGGTTTCTTGTGAGATGAGTTCTATACCCGAACTCGAGTGCACTTATGATAGGAGAATGGCATAGTCTTGTTGACTTGTGTGGAGTTATTCCTTAACAAGTTAATTTGCAAGCCCATTCACTTGGTGGAGGTCTTGTTGGGATCAATAATGTCACACAAGTAGTCGTGGTTAGGCATTACTCTTTCCAATATAAACCTTAGAGGCCAAGGACCTTAGATACCTAGCCCATCTTGGCCTATTTTAGGACGTAGTGTGAAGGTCGTTCAAGTGTAAGACTTGAGGTGATTGTTACGCGATACTACACTCATAAGAGTCTCTCTTGAGAATATTTTTGGAATATGAGTAGTCGTTTTATCCGATAATATCCGAAAGAATGGATGATGACTATGGGGACCTTTTTAGAACATGATCGTCAGGTTTAACCCTAGTACACTCCCTTTGGGTGGTTCTTAACCAAGACTCCATGCTCGTGACTCTCAATAAACCCTTGATTCACGGTTGATCCGTTCTCGTATATCCTCAATCTCAATGGAACTTGGGTGTTGATCAGGTGTAAACCATAATCCACCAAAATGGATGATTGATATTGAGGATGACTTGAGCCATCCCGTGACCTTTGTGTGGTATGACTTGCTTGATCCTTGAGTGTGATTGTTGCATTCATGCATTCATTCGCATCCATATCATCAACAATAAAGATTTTTCAAGGAACTTAAGAGGTCTATTTGCAAATCTTCAGACATGGATAAGCAAAGAAGGAATACGAAGAAGTATAGTTTCAGACAACCTGACTTGAAAGAGTTAAGGAGTTTGGCATCATATGTATTAGAGCCTTTGGAGTTCAAAGCTCGCCATGGAAAGCTACTGTATATTTTTTCTACTAAGGTGGATGAGGGTCTGATGAGTGTGTCGGTGCAGTTCTACGATCCTTTGTATCGGTGCTTCACTTTTCCGGATTTCCAGCTTTTGCCTACACTTGAGGAGTATGCCTATCATGTGGGTATACCTATTCTTGATCAGTTGTCGTTCAGTGGTTTAGAGAAGATACCGTCTTCTCAAGAGATTGCTGACATGCTTCATGTGGATGTATCTGGCATTGTTGCTAATATGACTACCAAAGGTGGAATTCAAGGTCTCCCATCTGATTTTCTATTGCCAAAGCTACTTTGTTTGGGAAGGCCATGAGTAAGGAAGCTTTTGAAGCCATATTTGTACTCCTCATCTATGGGCTAGTGTTATTTCCCAACATCGACAACTTCGTGGATGTGAATGCTATTAGGATTTTTTCTTCTCTTAATCCCGTTCCGACTCTGTTGGGTGACACTTATTTCTCTTTGCATATGAGGAATGCAAAGGGTGGTGGTTCCATTGTGTGCTGTCTGCCTCTGTTGTACAAGTGGTTTATTTCACACTTGCCTAAGACGCTCGCCTTCAAGGAGAACAAGGGATGTCTATGGTGGTCTGCGAGACTTATGTCTCTCACTAATGATGATATCTCTTGGTATAATCGTGTTTATGATGGCGTTCAGATTATTGATTCTTGTGGTGAGTTCTCCAATGTACCTCTTCTTGGTACATGTGGTGGAATTAACTACAACCCTACTTTGGCTCGCCGTCAACTTAGGTTCCCCTTAAAGGATAAACCTAACAATATTTTGTTGGAAGACTTGTTCTTTCAAGAGGGTAAAGATCCCTAAAACTTGAAGAATAAGATGGTTCGCGCCTGGCGCAAGGTTCATAAGAAATGGAGGAATGAGCTCGATCCGAAGAATTGTATTGCTTTGGAACCTTACACCTCTTGGGTAAGGAGGAGAGCTCTTGAGTACCGCATGCCATATGAATATCCGAGACCTACTCCTATGGTTATGGTTGGACCTTCAACCCTCCCTAATCAAGGAATAGAGGAGTTGAGAGACGAAGACCGGTCGCGTGCATGGGTTCGTGAGCATGAGGAACTTCTTCAGCAGCTCAAAGATAAGGATGCAATAATATAGTTTCTAGAGCATCAGGTTTTCGATGAGCCTGATGATGTGGTCACTTCTCTTCCCCACTCATCTAGGTTTTGGAAGAGGAAGTATGATCAGCTCGCCAAGGAGAAGGCCGATTGCAAGCAGCTTATGAGAGAGAGGTGAAGAGGCTTCGTGCTACTTATCTTCCGATCTCGAAGGCTTTGGACGATTGCTTCTAGGGCTCCATAAGATGTTTATTCTCCTTTCCTCTTGTATTATATTTGGTTACCAAAATTGTACTACTTCTTTGGTGTAAAAAGTTTCCAAATATTATTGCTATGAGTATTCCATATATGTCTTACAAGTTCAATATTTTCAAAATGTTTGCAAATAGATCTCTATGAAGTTCCTCTGATAAAAAACAAATCATGTGCACAAGCATTGTATGCATCATATGCATAAGCAAGTTTTGTTCCGAGCTCTTGATCAGTGGTCTAACTCTTTGCTCTTCATTTATTTTGAAGACAAGCTGATGCACCGGTATAACACCAGAGCAAATCATCCGAAGATAATGGAACATCTCGAGCAAGAGAACAGAGACTTGAAGGAAAATATTGCTAGGCTGACTGCCATGATGGAGTTAGTTCTGGCCATGCAAAGTCAAGCTTCACCAACTCCTGCAACTTCTCCCGCGAGGACGATCATATCTGAGGTAGCTACTTCAACCGTGCCTGTTGCTACAACCCACTTCGCTCCAACTATGCCAGCTAGAATCCCTTGGGGAATGCCATCCAATTTCATACTAGAGGGCTTAGCTCCCACTCTTTCTTCTATACCGGCATCTAGCCCGGTCCTGTCTGTGCCACCTCCTGTTGTGCACACTCTTCCCTGTGTAGAAGACACCATTTATCATTCCGATCCGTCTGAGGGCCCGGACGTATATGAGAAAATGGACGAAATGAAAGATCAATTCCTTGAGCTGCGCAAGAAACTGAAAACTTTGAGGGGTAAGGACCTCTTTGGGAAAAGTGCTGCTGAGTTGTGCCTGGTGCCCAACGTTGAAATCCCTGTTAAATTCAAAGTGCCTGGCTTTAAGAAGTATAAGGGAAATACATGTCCACTCAGCCATCTTGTGATGTATGCTCGCAAGATGTCAACACAAATCGACAACGACCAACTGCTGATTCACTACTTTCAGGATAGCCTGACAGGTGTTGCGCTCCGGTGGTATATGGGGCTGGAAAGTGCAAGCATCCGCACTTTCAACGATCTAGGCGAGGCCTTTGTAAAGCAGTATAAATATAATGTGGATATGAATCTAGACAGGACCAGTTGAGGGCGATGTCCCAGAAGGATAAGGAGACATTCAAGGAATATGCCCAGAGATGGCGATAACTAGCAGCTCAGATAATGCCACCCATGGAGGAGAAGGAGATGACAAAGATCTTCCTGAAGACTTTGAGCTCTTTCTATTATGAGAGAATGATTGCTAGTGCTCCATCGGACTTCACCGAAATGGTGAATATGGGGATGAGACTAGAAGAAGGGGTCCGTGAAGGACGTTTATCTTGAGATGATGGTTCCTCAACAAATAAGTATGGAGGATTTGCTAGGAAGAAGGAGGGGGAGACTCATGTTGTGTCTTCCCATGTTAAAAGAAGGCCCTCTGTGAAGAGGAGAGAAGTCCGTCCGACTATCAACCAACACCAGGTGGCTCATATAGCACCTGCTTTTAGAGAAGTCCAACAACAACCACAACAACAACAACATCGTCAACAACAACAGGCTTACCAGCCTCGCAATAATAACAACACCAGCACCAACAACCACTACAACATTTTATACTTTAGGCAACGGAAGAATAGGCAACGATTGAAAAACCGTCACCTAAAGGTATTATAGACTGCACTTTTTTATGCGTGGACGAGTTTCTTGGCAAAACATGAAAAACCGTCCCTTATTTACTTTATGCTACGGTTCGTAAAATGCGGGCATAACATAAACGTCGTCTATTTACTATAAGCGACGCTTATGAAATCGTAGATATAACATAGCCGTAGTTTATTCCTTTTATGCCACGGTTAAGATATTTGGTTGTTTCTTATTTAAAAACAACAACTAAAAAGCATGACCTATTGTTAAAAGGCTACGGTTTTTATTATTATTTTGAACTTCAGTTATTTTTCTTAAAATATAAAAATAAAATAAAAATATTTTTTAAAAAATGAAACAAAAGTTTCGAACCTAAGTGTGCAACTAAAATGGTTAAAGATCATTACCACTGGATTACTGACATTTAATCAACATATTTTGATACTTAAAAGATTTTTAAATTAGACTTATATTTATTTATTATGTTATATTTAAATGGAAAAATGTAAATTTATTAAAACATAGCAATCCAGGAGTCAAACTCAGGTCCTTACTTTCAAAGAAAACATGTATTACCACTAGGACACTTTCATTTCATTTGAACATTTTTCTTTGAAAATTTATTTATAATTTAATGTTCGTATTTTTTTCTTATAATTTCCTAAAAACTGATTCATTACAATTGAACCCTAAATTATGTTTTCTTCTTTCTCTCTACATAACTTTCTGTCGTTTCTTCTTTCTCTCTACAGAACCTTCTTCTTTTCTTCTTTCTTTCTACTCAAAGAAAGATTTTCTCTACAACTCACATACTCTCACGCCGGCCACCGCACGTTTTCTGCTGCAACTCACCTTCGCTGTATTGTTGCATCATTTGTTACAAACACTTCTCAAGAGTAAGTTTCTCATTCTCATTCTATTTCTCATAAATACCTCTTACCACCAAAATCTTTTGTTGTTCACCTTTTTCATTTACTTCTCTGTTTTGAATACCTTCGTTTTTTCCTTTCTGTTTTTGAAATTAGAAATCGCTCGAGTTGGACCACCGCCTCAAATTATCTGCCATATTTGTCTCCAAGGGTGAGTCTCATTCTTCCTAAAATTACTCAAATACTTAAATTATCCTAAAACTCTAACCTTCCTATTTCTCCACATCTGAATTGAAAAATATTACTTTAAGTATTTTTTGTTACAAAAGTTATTCTGTAAGGATGTCATATGGTTATTAGGGTTTATTATATAAGGGCGTTATAATACTTTAGTGAGATTGTATTTGCTTTCATAGGCTTAGCGTGAAAGTTGTTTCAAATTATAACATCAATTGCTTTAAATTTTTGGTTTTTAGTAATTCATATTACAGTAACCTTTTGGTACAAGAATAACTTAACAGAGGGACATACTTTTCAAAATAGAAGAAACTAGGAAGAATATAATATTATTGTACACTGTTATATCTAATCAACCAAAAATATACAGTTATTTTAATCCTGGTTTAATTTCGTAAAACCAAAATGACCTCACATAACATTAGTTAGTAACCAATTATTAGAGTATATGTCCTTGATTATTGATAGCAACCATTTAACTTAATGAATTGAAAACTGTGGAGAGTAATTCATGAAACAAACATCTACTGTACTAATTAAATAACTAAATCTGGAATTAAAATAATAAAATAAACTAGCAGTTTGGAACAATACATATATATTTTTATGAGGATTCCTTAAGCAGGCACTGTTAACACTAATTGTCGATACAATTAATAATCAAGTATAGTTTAATTTAATTTCCTGTTGATCAGACATGTTGCACTACTCTTGAGAGTAATAATTTTTTTCATTATTTTAATAGTAAACAAGAATTATTTATTCATGTCAAATATGTGTTAAGATATGAGAGGAATTTGGAACTCGAGGAGAAAGTCCAGGAGGAAATATATCATATTACATTTTATTACTATTAGCAAATAACCTCACAAAATATGTAAACATATTATTATTATTAGCAAACAATGGTAGATCTATTATAAGGGGATGATAGGTTCCATGACCAACAGTGGTAGATCTATTGTCCAAATTATGAAGATGATTCTGATTTTGACAATACTGTGTTATGATAGTAAATTTCTATTTTATGATCTAACCTTATTATTTCTTAATTTGTTTCTTACTTTTCACATTTTCTCCATCGATACCTTTTTAAGGTTTGATGAGCATTCTTATTTATTTCTTTGTTTCTCTAAAAAAAATTGTGTTTAAATATTTTGCAAAACAAATGAGAAAGGAAGAAAACAATAAGAAAAATATGAAATGTCATGTGAAGGGTCAAATGGGTGCTTCCAGTTTTGAGCTATCGCAAGTCAAATCAAGATTTGAATTGGCAAGGAATTTCAATATCAAACTGGAGGAAAGAAAGACCAAACATGGAAAATCACGTGATGACCTGATGACCAAACTGTTTATGACTTAGGCTATTTCCTTGGAACTATAACGAAGAATGCAGATTTTTGTCCATTGATCTATACAAATTTCAAAGAATTGCTTAAAGATGAAGCAGATCCTAAGTGTCATAATGATCGTATTTGGAAATATATTAATGTATGAAAAGTAAAATTTCATATTTTTTAAATGATCAAATATTTATCTACAATTGATGACAAATATTGTTTTATTTTTGCAGACGAAGTTCAATATTCCTGAGAGAGGAAAAAAAGCAGTATTTTCTCGAATAAATGATGCTTGGAGACGGCACAAATACTTTATCAAGAGAGATCATTTCCTAAAGTACTCTAGTATGAAGGAAAGATTAAAGAACTGTCCAAAAAGTATATCTGAATATCATTTCAAGAAATTATTAGTGTATTGGAAAGATAATCATGTTCAGGTAAGTTATTTATTTTGCATTCAATATAGTAAGAAAAATGTTCAATTAAAATATTAGAATGGAAAAACAAAAGGGGTAAATCAAAGATGCACCATAGTTATACAATACCATAACATATCAATTTTCATCTTTTGGTTGGTTGGTTACTCCATTATTTTCTTCTTTTTAAGCAAAATGATTTGAAAATCATACACTATCTATAATTAACATTGATGCGTTGATTAATATCTATGTGTGTGTATATACTTGTTGGATAAAGTTTTGCTTCATTTCAACTAATATGGAATAAGATGCATGGCTTTTTCTTATGTGCATAGTTTCAAACAATATGAAACACAGTTAAATTTCTTTGCATATTTAACATATTTTCTAGTTAGACAATTTCTAATTATGTTTAGTAGTAAAGACAATATAGACATAATGAAACACAATTGCAGCCCCATAATAGCATAATTTCTGCTTAGACATTATTGTGCACATTTTCATACTATCTTTATTAAATACTTGCTACTCAATGAACTAATTCAATTTCTTTGCATGTAACATTGATTCTACTCAGTGAACTATTTTATGTATGGTAGGATATTCACTACGCCAAAAACTGGAATAGACAGCGCACCTTAGAGGGCGCTTTAATACAAAAGCGCTCTCTAAAGTGAAGCGAAAAATAAGGAGCAATAGACAGCGCACTTTAGAGGGCGCTTTTGTAATAAAGCGCCCTCTAAGGTGAAGCGAAAAAATAAGGAGGAGATAGAGGGACAACAATACATGGCGCTTTTTAGAAAGCGCCCTCTAAGGTTATCCTTAGAGGGCGCTTTTACTAAAGCGCTGTTATAAGTCCATGTGCATTTCCAGCTTATAAAGCGCTTCTGGAAAGCCTTAGAGAGCGCTTCCATAAGCGCCCTCTTAGGCCCCCTTTAGAGGGCGCTTTTTTTCCACAAGCGCCCTCTAAGGTGAAACGAAAAGATAAGGAGGAGATAGAGGGACAACAATACATGGCGCTTTTTAGAAAGCGCCCTCTAAGGTTATCCTTAGAGGACGCTTTTAAAAAAGCGTTGTTATAAGTCCATGTGCATTTCCAGCTTATAAAGCGCTTCTGGAAAGCCTTAGAGAGCGCTTCCATAAGCGCCCTCTTAGGCCCCCTTTAGAGGGCGCTTTTTTTCCACAAGCGCCCTTTAATGTCCCCTTTAGTAAACATTAAAATTATAACATACTGCGCGTTTTGTTATTTCACAATCTGTTATTTTCGTTCTTTTTCACGTTAGGGTTCTAAGGCGTTTTCCTTCCACCTCTGTTAGATCTACATTATTACTGCGCGTTTCCTCCTTCTACCAATCAAAGGTACACGCTTTGCCCAATTTCTGTTTTATGTTATTGCTTTGTTTTAGCTTTGCCCAATTTCTGTTTTATGTTATTGTTGTCTATGCTACGTTTGTTTCGACCTGTAAAGTTTCAATATTCATAGTCATTTAAATAGTTTGGGTTTATTAGGAAATTGACGGTTGGTTTTTAGGGACCATGATAGCGCATGCAATGGGACTACATTACCCAGTAGTTAGGGTTATACGACCTATATCAATGATAATAGGGTGGGATACAATGATGAGTCTTTTATTCTAGCCTCTCAAGCTAGACAAGTGTTCTATGTCAATGATCCTAAAAGTACGAAATGGTCTATAGTTCTTTTTTCCAACAAAGTAATTGATGAAAACACTGGAGATCAAGGTGATATTGATGTTGAGATTGAATCGTTTACCAGAAATGATCAAGATGAGAATATTATATCAAATGATTCATATATTAGAAATGATCATAATGAGGGTATTTGGATCAATCCAACCGTCCGTGTTGTTAAGAGACATGTAGAACATATTCCAACCAAGAAAAGAAAGAGAACTTAGTGAAAAAGGTACAGGTCAAATGATTTTAATTGTTTTCTTTATTACAGGTAAAATGACTTTTATGATTTTAATTGTTTTTACATTTGTCATCTGATTTTAATTGTTTTCTTTATTACAGGTAAAATGACTATTATGAAGTCAATTGATATTTGTTTAGATGGAGATGTTCCATTGTCGTCAAGCCTCATTCGCGTAGATGATGATGCTGGATATTTGAAAGTATCCCTCTACGACAATGGAACATGTCCATCTAAACAAATATCAATTCTATCTTCAAAAGATAAGAGACCAAAAATACAAGGGGATTACGCAGCAAATCGAGTCAGTTGCATAAAAAAAAAGGTATAAACACAATTATATGATATTTATGCATAGAAAATGTTAATTCTTGATCTTATACATCACCTAACTAATTTTATGATATTTTAGGTTCATGCTATTGATATTGAACAAAAAGAGGTTGTTGCTAAGAAGACTGCTGCTAGCAAAAAAAACATACATCTCAGAGATGCTTTTGCTACTTAGTTTTATTTCTTTTTAAGTTATGAATTGGTTATATATTTAGAATCTTTAGAAGTTAAACAATTATATATCAGTGGATTGTTGTATATGTATGGATTGTTGTATATAAGGCTTGTTGAATGCAATGTGTGAAAAAGGGCTTCAAATTATACAGTTTTGGGTGTACTGCTTCAATATACAGGTTGTCTAAAATAAATAAAAAAATATAGCGCTTTTTAAAAAAAAATAATTTAAATAACCACCCACTTTAGAGGGCGCTTCCCAAAATAAGCGCCCTCTAAACCCTTTAAATTTCCACTTTAGAGGGCGCTTTCCAGTAAAAGCGCCCTCTAAACCCTTAAAAGTTTCCACTTTAGAGGGCGCTTTTACTGGAAAGCGCCCTCTAAACCCTTAAATGTTTCCACTTTAGAGGGCGCTTTCTTTAAAAAGCGCCCTCTAAAGTGGCCCTTAAAGGGCTTAAAGAGCCACTTTAGACAGCGCTTTCACCAGGAAAAAAAGCGCTGTCTTTACCTATGCCAGCGCCAGATTAGAGGGCGCTTTAAAGCGCTGTTAAAGGCCAAAAAAAGCGCCCTCTTTTCCCTCTTTTGGCGTAGTGATTAGTAAAAATAATGCAGGTAATAGGAGCAAACAAAAGTTTATGCATCGTGTATGTAGCACCTCAAATTTGCACCCTACCTTTTGTACATACATTCTCATATTAGGTCATAACATTAACCTAGTCCACTGCATAACATTGCATTGTCCCTTTGCCCAAGTGCAAGCCATTCAGAAGAATTAGGTCAAACTGGTCAGGAGGATCAGTCAAACAAGCAAGCCAGTGCTATTTTCATTGGGACAAAGCCCTATGGTTGATTTATCAAGTTCATATGGTCTAAGGATCATTATGAAGTGGTTTGGCCAAAGATTGAATGATCAAAGCTCATCGGTCAAGCTGAATTTCTTCAGAAAACCTAGAAAGTCAACTGTGGTCAACTGTGCCTGATTTTATGGATTGGAAGGTGTGAGATGGTTTGAAAGGCCTCATTCATGTCCATACAAGTCTCATTTGACATATCAAAGACCAAGGTTGAAGATTTGGAGGTCAGACAAGAAGTTTCCTAAAATGGCAGGTGACCTGTAATTTCAACTGCCCAAAATGGAAAGTTTTTCTCCCCAAAATTACTTCATCATACAAGCTTCAAATGGAATTTTGTCCAACATGAAAGTTGAAGATATTGATCTCACCATTCCAAAAAGTCCAAGAACTTGAAATTCCCATGTGTGGTTGGCAAGATATGATCCATTCATTTTCCAAAAATGCCCGAAATCAAAGTGCCATAACTTTCACATGGAGTGGCCAATTTGGATGGTTTTTCTTTGAGCAAATCACATTTGATGTGTACTTTCATAATCCATCATCACATTTTGCCAAAAGTCTTCACATAAAAAGGTCAATTTTCAAGTGCACTAATTAAAATCCAAGGGCAAAATGGTCCAATTTGAGAAATACTTGGAATTTTGAAATGAGGCTTTTTGCAACACTTTCTAAATGTCATTTGTGACCTGTTTGAACCAAGTTTGGACAGAAAAATCAGCTGCATCATGAAAGGGCATTTTGGCCAAAGCTTGAAAATTGCACTTAACACTAATCCTTCCATTTTGCTAATTGGGATTAATTTTGGGATTAAGCCTTGGTATATATTGATAATTATAACTGTATTGCTTAAGCACTAATCATTCTTCAAGATCCAAAATAGAAAAATCAAAAACTCTCTCACTTTCTCCATTTTTTCACATTCACTTTTTTCCAATTTTCTCAAGAATCTTTGATCCTCTATGCGATTTCTTTGTGGATTCTTCATGTGCAGGTGATATTGAACTTCTGTTGAAGCATTTGGAGGTGTAAATCCATCAAAAACTCCAACTGTCCAAGCTTGCTCAACCATGGCAAATCAAGAATTCGAGCACCTGGAGTGTTGCTGAGCTACCAAAGCTGTACCAATCATCTTCCTAATCAACATACTTCTGCTGTTTTCGCGAATTGGATCGAAAGGAGCACAAATTCATCAGCTGCCATTCTCATAAGGTTGGATTTCGACCTTGATGATTCTCCAAATTGAGATATGATATGTGTAGATCGTTGATTGTAGAATGTAGTGCAACTTGTAGAATTAGAATCCATTAAGATTTGAGCGAGATATCGTAGATTAAAGTTTAGATGCACAAACTTCATTCGTTCGATTCGCTTTGTACACGAGTTTCTGGACATTTTCGTTTGCATATTTGGAATGTACGTGTTTAGACCTTTCCAACGGTATATCGCTTGTGCAATTTCGTTGAAAAAAGCTCGTAATCCGCATCTGCCGTTGAAGAACGAAGAACACGTGATGAACAGCAAGATTTCTGGAATTAATTCGTGTTTGATCTTCTTTCTCACCGTGCCAATTCGAAAACCTGTTTGGCGCCAAGGAGAACGAATCAGACGCTGCCAGCAAATAAATGAGGCGCCGCGTTTTGGACTGGTTGAGTAATTACGTTACTGCCACTGCTGTAAATTAATTTCATTAATCCATTAAATAAATATTACAATAAATTAACAAATCTTAAAAAATCATAGAAAATTCAATCCTAGTCCAAAATTAGTGGGAGTTTTTTTGTTAGATTCATAATTTTCTCTAGAATTTTATAGGTATGATAACTCAAGTTGTGCATGGAGATTTTCTGACTTTGCCTATGGATCTTTGACTTGTGTGCATTTTTTATATGTTTCACCATTTTTAACATGAAATGATCATACATTATCCAAATTGAATGAAATTTCACATGCTTGTTCTTGACTCTCTCCTGGTTATTTTGATGTATAGTTTGTGAATTTTGGATCTTTGGTTTGGTAGATATGATGTGTGCAAGTTGAGTGTGACAATTTGTGTCACACTAGGTTAGGTCAATTTCATGACTTTGTTTGACATGCCTAGGCTTTTCCAATTGATCTCAAATTTTGCATGCTGTGTCTTGTATATGTCTAGTTTCACCATGAATTTTTGCATGAATTGTTGATTCATTTTCCATTTAATTGAGATTTTTGTTTGCTGTTTAGCATTTTTTGGTCTTTGCTTGACTACTTGACTTCTATGTCTCATGAAATGCTCATACTATATCATATGAATGTGAAACTTTATGGAGTGATTCATAACATGTTTAGGTGTAGTTTGGCTTTGGTCCCATTAATTTCTTAATTGTTTTCACTGTTTGGCATTTGATTGAAGTTGATGCTCATTTTGCTACCATGTGTTGACTTGTTTGGATTTCTGTTGACTTTTTGATTTTTATTTACCTACTTCCTGTTGTCCAAATGACATGAAAATAGATATGTAGCTCATTGAATGTGTCCTGTTTAGGCTGGAATTTTTGTGGAATTTATTGAGCTGTTCAGGTATTTGTTTGAGTGATGTCATTCTGTTTGCTCACATATGATTCACATTTGCCTAACTTGATCTAATTTGTGCATGAAATTAATTTAGTGCATAGTTTAGACATGAGACCAATTGGATTCTCTTTGTATGTGATTAATGTTGATTTTGATCATGTTTCACTTGCTGTTTTGACTTTTTCACTTCTTTTTGACCCTAGGCTTGTCCTAGTGGTCTTGTATCTCATGTTTGAATGTGATTTTCAGGTTAAGGGGCAAAATAC
This sequence comes from Lathyrus oleraceus, assembly GCF_024323335.1. Classification (NCBI taxonomy): domain Eukaryota; kingdom Viridiplantae; phylum Streptophyta; class Magnoliopsida; order Fabales; family Fabaceae; genus Lathyrus; species Lathyrus oleraceus. The sequence continues at coordinate 412,726,596 of NC_066580.1, read as the reverse complement.
CTTAAGGAGGTGGATTCACTTGTGATTGAGATGTCATTTGACATTGTACACTAACTTGTTTTGTTTTGTAGGATGTTTGGATCCTTTGAGTTGCTTGCACTTTGGTGCATTGGATTGTGTTGTCTGTGTATAGCTAATTGTGAACCATTTGCTGTTTAGTTATGTGATTGGTATACTGATGATATTTGATTGATTTCAGGTACATTAGTTGCTAAGATTGCTTTGCTTTGCTTGATAAGCAATTTGCACTGAGGTATAACATTCTTGTCTCCATGTAGTCTGGAAGACCTGGCCTGTTACTTGGCCAGGCACCTGTCTGAAGTCCTCCTTAAGAGGCGATGTTTGTGATTGTTTACTTTTGTCCCCAAGCAGGTAAAGACCTCTATGAGGCAATTGGCGAAACCCAAGGGATATGCAATCTATCCCCCGTTATTCTGTTGAGTCGTCCCCCTACTCACACCACTGTGTTGATGCATTGGGACACAAACCCAAGATCTTGTACAGTGTACAATTGAGTCAGTGTCTTGAGTGTAGAAGGGTTCCTCCTTTCTGAACCCACGCTCCTTTATCTGAAGCTCTCCCTGACCAGGGATAAGAGCTGTGAAGTCTTATCTTCACTCTCCTTTCATCAGCTTCACCTTAGCCCCTTAATGGCAAGGTTAAGAGCTAACACTACCCCTGTACAGATGACTTGCTCTTGCAGTCTTACCCTTTGATTGAGCCCCTTTGGTGTGCATATAGTGTGTGCTGTTTGTGACTGTTTGCTATTGCTTGTGCTTTAGGATAGGCTTGCTTCCTGTGCAAGTTAGCTAGAAACCTTGACTTAGGGATGATTTTGCATGATAACATCTAGGCTCGAGTCGTAGTCTCCCTAGTTGTGTCTCCCTCTGTCATCTGGTTAGGCTAGTCCTATGTCCCTTCGTAGGGGAACTACGTTGCCCTGATCCTCATACCAGATGAGGTACGTAGGCAGGAGATGAGCAGATCTCTCCGGGCGCCTGTGTCTTTGTTTTGTGTTGTTGTGTGCTTGGAAGCTGATGTAAGTCCATTGAGTGGCGTTCGGGTTCCAGTGTGTGTTTTGGTTCGGATGCTGATGTAAGCCCAGTGATTGGCATTCAGGCTCCACGTTTGCCTTCTTGTGTGTGTTTTGGTTCGGATGCTGATGTAAGTCCAGTAATTGGCATTCAGGCTCCACGTTTGCCTTTGCCTGTGTTTGTTTGTGTGCGTGTTAGCCGAGCTACGAATGCTCTGATTCTCCTTCATCCAAAGGAGATACGTATGCATAGGATGCGACATCCTAGCGAGCATGTGTCGTTTCCCCAGTCCGAACTACTTTGACTCTGATGTCTATGCCTGATAGACTAAGTAGGCCCAGGATACGATATCCTGCCGAGTCAGTCTCTCGTTTTCTTGTGTCTCCTTCAGCCTGTGTAGATGCCTGTTTGAGCAGTGTTTTAGCAACCAATTTTCCTTCCTTTTGTGCGTGGATCCCGTCGAGTACGACGGATGCGTAGGGGTGCTAATACCTTCCCTTCGCATAACCGACTCCCGATCCCATTCTCTTTGGTCGCGAGACCATGCTTTTTCCAGGTTTACTTCGAGCGTTTCCTTTCCCTCTTTTGGGATAAATAACGCACGGTGGCGGCTCTGTTGTTCTTGTTTCCCGCCGGTTTTTCGCGTAATGCGACAGCTGGCGACTCCACTGGGGATGGAGAGAAGTTGACCTCTTGCTGGTCCATCTTCCCTAAGCGAGTCTCTCCTAGCGCTCTCTAGGTTAGGGTTTTGGTTGCTATTTGCTGTTATTTATTGCATTCATGATTATTATGTTGTATATATGTGCATATCTGTTTGCATGCATCATACTGTCATTGAGTTGTCTCCTGTGCAGGTGGTTCCTTTGTTTGGGGTGGGTGTTCTGAGTGGGGCTAAAACCCAGGCCCGAGTATACACCTAGGATTATTGTGGTCTCACGTTCCTCATTTGCTTTATCAGCATATTGTTGCAACGTGACGTACCACAAGCCGGACGAGGTTCATTTGATAGTGCCCTTCCTCTGTGGAGTATCCACCTTGGTTGTGTCACTTCATCGGAACTATTGACTTCGGTGACCGATCATTTCCCGGATCTTTGATTAAGACGATCTTAAGAGAGCTACAACGGCACACCCGAGAGGGCAAACCCGTTGAGTATCTTTGCCCGATTGTCGAGATCATTGTCCGCCTTAGGATGACCTGATTAGAATTTACCTGTGAGGGGAGGGTTGATTCTTACAGATGCATGTTCTGATGGTGACTTTGATGGTGACTATTGGTTCCATTGATCAGAGCCCTATTTATAAGTCGGATTTATGGACATTTATTTCTGAGACGCCGGAATTCTATCCGCGGTATTTATCAGTGGGGATCCGTTTATTTCAGGATTCCCTGGGCCGATTCAGAGATTGTTGTGGTTATCTGTTCAGAGAATCTCTGGTGACGATAGTGATGTAATCTCCAGTTCCGTTTATTTCGGAACTCCCCATTTTGCATTCATCCGCATTCAACCCATGTCCATCCGTACTCAGGGTCCATTGTTGATTGAGATTCTGGTTGAGAGACATCCAGATGTCAGATTGTTGTTGATAAAATTTTATCTGTCTCGATGAAACCGGAATCAAAGGACAGAATATTCCTAGTACGGACAGACATTGCATGTGTGAGTCATACTAACCCATTTGCTGTTTTGTAGGTGTCAACCGGTGCGCATAGCTCGTTTGCTCAGATATCCTGCTAGGGGCAATAAATCCAAACTGATGGATCTTCCCAACGCCGACATCCTCGAACTGAAAGAGATGGTGAGGGATTTGTTCAGTGTTGTGCAAGGGCTTGCCTTGGGACAGAAAGCCATGTCTGAGAGATTGGAAAGGGTTGAGAAGTGGCTGATCAAGGAGAAAGTTCAGGGAAAAGCTCCGTCACCCGAGGTGACAAATCCCTCTGACTCTGTAGCAAAGAAACTCTCTGGTAGTGGTCCGCTCGAGAAGGAAGTTGACTCAAGTGGTATGCCAGCAAAGAAGGAACGTGGTAAGGATCGTTATCATCCTTAGGTTGCTGCTGTAACCGCTCCTGTCGGTAATCCACCTGTACCACCGCAACAACTACCACCTCAACAGAAGGCACCGAGAGCTAGGAGCCAAGTGAAGAAGAAAAAGGAGGAGCGTCAGTTCGAGGAACCACCTGTGACCTACACCCTTTTGTTCAGGAGATTGAGGGATTTGGGGTTAGTCCGGACAAGGATTTTGATTCCCATAGCACAACAGAAGAGGCCCGCACACTATGATGAGAATGCCAGGTGCGAGTTCCATTCTGAGGCACCCGGGCACAGTGTTGAGGGTTGTAGGGCTTTCAAGCATGTCGTCCAGGACATGGTGGACTCCAAGATCATCAGCTTGGCACAGATCATGGATGGGGATGTCAACCCTGTACCCAGGAAGGGTCCTGTAAAGATGAAGATGGTGAAAAAGGTCAAGAAAGGAATAGAGATGACTGAGGAAGATCAGTTAAAGGTTCCCATGGTTGTGGTCCCAAAACCTCTGATGCAGGATGGAGCTTTCCCTGTTGTTGATAATTGTTGTGCAGCCGTTGCCACAGAGGGGTGTGCATTGATGAGAAATACAACCCAGAAGACGATGGAAGTGGAAATGGATAGTGAAAAAGTTGAAACACCCAGTCAAGCAATTGAAACCATCAAGGTAGAGAATGCTGTTGTTATTGGGAAGGAGAAGACGCTGTCCATTTCTTCGTATAAACAAGCTCTAGAGGTGGTGAAGAACAAAGAGGCCCGAGGTTGGGGAAGGATTATTGACATAATGGTAAAGGCAGACATGTTCGGGATTGGTTATCCAGATCAAGAGTCGCCTAGACCGAACAGAGGACGTCGTCCACCGTACATCTTTGTCAGTGCAGGAATGCTGGATTCTGATCATACTTGTTCAGTGAGTGAAGAGATCGACCGCGACCGCGAGCTCGAGCTGTGGATAAAGTCGTGCGTACCAGGCAATTGGAAGGCCTCCGAAATCACCACTGTCACTCATCCTGAGATGTAGGATTTCTGGTTTTATTTTGTTTGCATGAAAGCCATACGTTTTGCCCGAAACGTAATGGTCCATTGTAAGGGCCATCTCATGTGTTTCATTGTGCAACATTTTGCATCAGTAATAAATGGATGTTTTTGTGATTAAAAGCGGTGTTCCCTGTTTTTCACTTTTTGCAGTTTTAAAAAATAAAAATAAAAATGGCAATGTTTTTATTCTCTTTCTTTTTGATTCATTTGGTTCCGACCTCAAAAGTGATTACCATCCTGATCTCATCGATAACAATTTGGTTACACCTCTATATGACTTCGACAATCCAAGCTATCATGCCGAAGAAGAAGGCGAAGAAGATTGTGATCTGCTGGAAATAGCCAGGTTGTTGAAACAAGAGGAGAAGGTGATTCAACCGCACGAGAAGCGGGTCAAGATTGTAATCCCAAGTACCGCCGAGGTCAGAGGGGAAATGAAAGTTGAGGCCGCTTCAGAGGCAAGTCACGAACAGAATGGTAGCCTTGTTGAAAGAGCAGGTTGATATCTTCACCTGGTTGCATCAAGATACACCAGGGTGGAATACCCATGTTGTGGGGCACGAGCTACCATCGAGAGAAGACTATCCTCTAGTGAAGAAGAAGGCCGGTGCCACGGATCAAAGGGCTACGGTGACTTTGTTTCATGATATGACTCATCGTGAAAGCGAATGCCATGTTGATGACATGATGACAAAGTCCCAAGCAGAAGAGGGGCATCCGGTGGACTTGATCCAGTGGTTTGACAGGTAGAGACAACTCATACCGTTGAGTTCGAATCGGTGCACTTATGGAGTGCTGTCCGGTAAGCGGCCGAGGCTTATTATGAGCGGATAAGAGGAATCGAGGTCGATCCTGCAAAAAAATGAGTAGCAGGAACCTCTGATTCTGATACCTTCCAGGGAAGAAACAATTGTTAATCTGGTACTTGACAGCCCTCAAGGGGTCTACGAGGTGTGTATGTGTCAGCATGACGAGTCTTGTCGAAAAGAGCATGCAATTTACCTAAGCAAAAAGTTTACCGACTGTGAAACAATACACTCACTGTTCGAGAAAACTTGATGTACTTTGGCATAGGCTGCTCGCCGACTGAGACAGTGTGCTGATTCATACCACTTTGTGGATGTCCAAAATGGATCGGATCAAGTATGTGCTTGAGGAGATAACATTGAACTGACGGGTTACGAGAGGGCAAATAGTGTCGACTGAATCCGATATTCAGTACATCTCCCAGAAAGCAATCAAGAGGAGGGTATTGTATGGCTATCTTGCCCAATAACCCATTGATGATTATCAACCCAGGAGGTCTAAGGTCCCTGATGAGGACATCTCGAGATGCTCAAATCGAAAGATTGAGAGTGACCGATCCCGGAGGAGGGGCCTGACCCTGAATTCGAACGGATTCTGATGTCTGATGGGGAGAGTTTAAAGTGAGTGAGCTAGTGCTTCCCCGATAACATTTGAATGCACCAACGATGGTGGCTGAGTATGAAGCTTGTATCCTGGGTATCGATCCGTGGTGCGTACGTCTACTGGGGCAACGCCTTTCTCGGAGGTGTACGAGAAGGAACCAGTGCTACCATTTGAGGTCCTAATTAGAGAAGGTTGAGGTGATGAGGACTCGGTATAATACGTTGAGCCTGACCAAGAAGAAGAGGCTGGCAGTTACTTGTCATGGGGAAGTTGTACCCAATAAATGAAGCGTGTTGTTAACCGAGAAGTGGGACCTCGTGGGTAGCATGGAAGAGATGTGGTGTTGAAAAGGATCCTTCCTCCTCAAGACGATCGTGGGGCAAGTGGATAAACAGTTATGAATGTCCGTTCGGGGTCGAAAAGGTCTCTTCTGACAGAGCCTTGTGATCGATGACCACGAATGATGAAGATTTTCCATCCCCTGTGAATGCGGACGCAGTTAGAAGATACTTCGTGAAAAAAAAGAAAGACCCGCTGGACAAAAAGAATAAAAGAGTCCAGGCAAAAAAGGGGCATCCCGGCGAACCAAGAAAAAAGAGAAAAGGTTCGGGCAAAAGTTAGGGATAATAAAAAAACTGTACACCCGGCAAGTCGAAAACCCCACAAGGGCGACTTGGGCAAAAAAGGGTATCCCGGTGGACTGAAACCCGAAAGGGCGGTCCAGGCAAAAGAGGGATTGAAACGAACAACTGCGTCTAGCATGACCGTGTGAGCTTTAGATGACTCGGCTAGTCTCCGACGGAGATCGATCGGAAGCGTCTTGTTCAGAGGGCCGAAAGTGCGGAAAGTCTTGAGGACATGTGAGGTGTAACCGAGTTGGAACCCGATGAGATCACGGTTTCACATTGCCATTAGGATAGATTTTTCCTTTTGTGCGCAATCACCTCTTTCCAGGGTTTGCCTCCTTTGTGCTCAATTCTGAGCCATTTCTTTTTGTTTCAGTCAATAAATGCGTTCAGTCAAATAATTTTGTTTCCGTTTTGATTACCGCTTTGATTACGAAAACATCCGTTCGTTTTGATAAGAATATTTGCATTTTGAAACATAGAGGTCCCTTCCGATGCATGCTTATAAGATTGAAATCTGGAAATCTTATTCGGAAGTTTGAGCGACCAAGATGCTGAAGGGTTGGCACGCCTGGGGCACGCTTTTATCTAACAATCTCTTGTGCAGGTGCTGTTAGATATCTTCATTCGCTGACAGGTGGTGATATGAAGCATTTTGAAAAAAAAAAAAAATCCCCACAGAGCCCAACCAGGGGCAAGGGATAGAAGAACAATGAAAGGACGACGAAAGAGGGACGACGATCCTGGAAGGTTTAATCAAGAAGACTCTTCAAATTCTGAGGACCGGGAAGTTTGTATGAATCCCAGGAGTTCGATCCCCGTGGAGTACGGAGGAGTCGAGAATACAAGGTGATGAATCAGAAAAGTCCAGATGAGTCTGGGAGTCCTCAAAAGTGGAAAGTCAACACTGTGGTAGGATGGTGAACACCAGTGTTCGACGAATCGAAGGGCGGCCCGGGTCCGAAAGGCCGTATTTCCCCAATGGGTTTGAGAGTGTCATCTCCCTAGCAGATTCGAGATCGGTGCCTCCCCAGCAAGCCTGAAGGTTACCGTATCCTCCGCGGAGTTGTGATTGTTTCCCAAGTCTGAAGCTGTCTTCCCAGTAGAGGTTGTGTTGATGGTTTTCCCTCAGCAAGGTCCACAAGCGGATCGAGTTCAGTGGGGCTATCCCCAGTAGAGGTAAGGGATCGGTTGCCTCCTCTAGCAGGGTAATCTCCAAGCAAGTCCGGGTTCGATGGAGGTCATCCCCATCAAAGTTTGTTTTTCCCCAGCGGGGTGTAAATTGACGTGGTAATGAGATCCTCAGCACAGTTCCTGGAGTTCCCTGGTGTTGTCTTTGGAGGAGACGTGTGTTTTATGCATTCATCATTTAGATAAGCATAGTATATTGCATCATTAGTGCATAGCATTTCCATGATCATGGGGCATTGTGTAAAACAAAAAAAAAACTCATGCATCAACATTGCAGACATGTCCATTAGCCCTAGGCCGTGGTGACCAGCCAAGATTGGATTGTTGGAAAGAGTTTAGCATCACGCCATTGGATCGGCTTCAGAGTTGGGTTCCCCAGCATGGTTGAGAGGTTGGTGTTTTCTCAGCAAGCGACTCCTTAGTCGAGCGGGTATCCCCAGCGGTACAATTCCCCTAGCAGATGTGGGTGTGTCTGATCTCTCCATGTAGAGTCTACCCCTTAAGCAGAAAAGTGTCTACCATTTCCTTCTGCGCTCCCCACTGAGTTAGATCCTCGTGGATGACGGTTGTTTCCGTTCCCTCCCTCATGGGACGGATTTCCCTATTGAGTTCTTTCCTCATTAGGATGAGTCTTATTTCAGTCTGCCTTTTGGGATTGATCCTAAATTGGCTACCCGTTGACTGTTTGTTGGCTTCTACCTACAAACCGGTAGTTGTAAGTCCTATCTTTGTGGTTTTCTACCTACAAACCGGTAGTTGTAAAATCCCACTTTCATCTCCTAGCAGAGGTAGCCTTTGTGGTTCATTCTGTTTGTTGGCTTCTACCTACAAACCGGTAGTTGTAAGTCCTATCTTTGTGGTTTTCTACCTACAAACCGGTAGTTGTAAAATCCCACTTTCATCTCCTAGCAGAGGTAGCCTTTGTGGTTCATTCTGTTTGTTGGCTTCTACCTACAAACCGGTAGCTGTAAGTCCTATCGTCGTGGTTTTCTACCTACAAGCCGGTAGTTGTAAAATCCCACTTTCATCCCCTAGCAGAGGTAGCCTTTGTGGTTCATTCTGTTTGTTGGCCTCTACCTGCAAATCGGTAGTTGTAAGTCCTATCTTTGTGGTTTTCTACCTACTAGCTGGTAGTTGTAAAATCCCACGTTCTCTCCTTGATTGTGGAGTTAACCCTCTGTGCTCATCCTAGTTGATGACGGTTTCTGTTCCCGTGGTTTTCCGCCTACAAACCGGTAGATGTAATCCCCTCTTTGTAATTATCAGTGCCCGGTTTGCGGTATTGATAGTCTTGTCCCCTCTGGATACTTGCCTTGATCAAGCAGTATTGTCCCCAGTGGGTCTTCCCCTTCCTTTCGGATATTTGCGCCGAGTAAGCAACTTCATCCCCTTTTGATTGGTCATCTTTGCATACCTATTCCTGGTACCCCGATGCCTTTCATTTCGGTCGATCTATCCATCTAACAACCTCCAATCCGGTTATGGATAATCTTCCATGCGAGTATGTTATCTACGTTTCGATGGCTATAGATAATGTATCTCATGCGCTCTTGGGTCGAAGTTGTCCTCCCCAGTTGAGTAAGATTCGTATTCCTTTGTTCGGAATCGAATGTCCATCCTTTAACAAGTTTGCCTTTGCACTCTTCAGGATGATGTCGGTCGTTTATCCATCTAACAACCTCCAATCCGGTTATGGATAATCTTCCATGCGAGTGTATTGTCTACGTTTTGACGGCTATAGATGATATATCCCATGCACTCTTTGGTCAATCTTTTGATTGTTTTCTCCAGCAGAGTAAGATTCGTATTCCCTATGGAATCGGATGTCCATCCTTTAACAAGACTGCTTTTATAGCCCTCTTCAGGATGTTGAGTGTTTTGGAACACAAACCAATTCACGCTTTGGTCGGTCACCCGTTTCATACCTACAACCCGGTATTCTTGGTGCTCCTTCCTGTTTGCTCGCTGTCGTGACCTTGTTCCCCAGTGAGATCCCCTGCAAGTGTGTATCCTTGCCTTGACACATGTAGATGTCAGTATCCTGTCAGCACCCGCGTGTGTTGTTTCTTTGGTGTCGGTAAACACCATCTTTCGGTGATTCCCCAGTCATGCGTAGTGTCTGGTCTTCTTTGATGTCGGTAAACATCATCTTTCGATGTTCGTAACGTCGTCCTCCTTCCCTAGTGAAGATTCCTCCTCTCCGTTGGTGTCGATAAACGTCGAGTTTTTCCCGATCATCCGTTGATGATTTGGTTGTGTTTGCTCTCCCCAGAAGAGTCCTCCTCTCCGTTGGTGTCGATAAACGTCGAGTTTTTCCTGTGCGTCTGTTGGCGTATAGTTGATATCTTTCCCTACAGGGTAGTCCCCAGAAGAAACCTCCTCTCCGTTGGTGTCGATAAACGTCGAGTTTTTCCTAGTCGTCCGATGACGTCTAGTTGCTTATCCCTCACAGATCATTCATTAATGACTGTTGATTCCCCTCAGAGTTTCCTCCTCTCTGTTGGTGTCGATAAACGTCGAGTTTTTCCTATTCGTCCTATGACGTCTAGCTGTACCCTTCCCCATGCGGATTTACCTCTCCGTTGGTTTCGATAAACGCTGAGTTTTTCTCATTCGTCCGATGACGTCTGATTGTATACCCTGTTCCCAGTCATTCATTAATGTCTGGTTGATTCCCAGCCAGAATCCCCAGTAGACGTCCTATTCGGTTTCTGATTGTGGTGCCTTTCCCTCGTGAAGTGGCTTCCTCCTCTCCGTTGGTGTCGATAAACGTCGAGTTTTTCCTATTCGTCCTATGACGTCTAGTTGTACCCTTCCCCATGAGGATTTACCTCTCCGTTGGTTTCGATAAACGTTGAGTTTTTCTCATTCGTCCGATGACGTTTGATTGTATACCCTATTCCCACTCATTCATTAATGTCTGGTTGATTTCCCAGCCAGAATCCCCAGTAGACGTCCTATTTGGTGTCCGGTTGTGGTCTCCCTTTCGTCCGTTGGCGTCTGGTTGAGTTTTCTCCTTCTCCGTTGGTGTCGATAAACGTCGAGCTTCTCCCTTTCGTCCTATGACGTCTGGTCGAGTCTTCCCATTCATCCGATGATGTCTGGTCTCCTTCTCCGTTGGTGTCGATAAACGTCGAGCTTCTCCCTTTCGTCCTATGACGTCTGGTCGAGTCTTCCCATTCATCCGATGATGTCTGGTCTCCTTCTCCGTTGGTGTCGATAAACGTCGAGCTTCTCCCTTTCGTCCTATGACGTCTGGTCGAGTCTTCCCATTCATCCGATGATGTCTGGTCTCCTTCTCCGTTGGTGTCGATAAACGTCGAGCTTCTCCCTTTCGTCCTATGACGTCTGGTCGAGTCTTCCCATTCATCCGATGATGTCTGGTCTCCTTCTCCGTTGGTGTCGATAAACGTCGAGCTTTTCCCTTTCGTCCTATGACGTCTGGTCGAGTTTTCCCATTCATCCGATGATGTCTGGTCTCCTTCTCCGTTGGTGTCGATAAACGTCGAGCTTCTCCCTTTTGTCCTATGACGTCTGGTCGAGTCTTCCCATTCATCCGATGATGTCTGGTCTCCTTCTCCGTTGGTGTCGATAAACGTCGAGCTTCTCCCTTTCGTCCTATGACGTCTGGTCGAGTCTTCCCATTCATCCGATGATGTCTGGTCTCCTTCTCCGTTGGTGTCGATAAACGTCGAGCTTCTCCCTTTCGTCTTATGACGTCTGGTCGAGTCTTCCCATTCATCCGATGATGTCTGGTCTCCTTCTCCGTTGGTGTCGATAAATGTCGAGCTTCTCCCTTTCGTCCTATGACGTCTGGTCGAGTCTTCCCATTCATCCGATGATGTCTGGTTACCTCTCCGTTGGTCTTGGTAAACGTCGAGTTTTTCCTGGTTGTCCCAGCTGATTTACCTCTCTGTTGGTTTCGGTAACGTTGAGTTTTTCCCATTACGTCCGCTGACGTATGGTTGTATCCTTTCCTGGTCATCCCCAGTAGAGTGAATTTACCTCTCCGTTGGTCTTGGTAAACTTTGAGTTTTTCCTAGTTGTCCGTTGGCATCTAGTTGAGATTTCTGTTCCCATTCATCGTGTTGAGATGTCTGGATGTGGTTGTGCTTTTGAAAGAAGAAAAACAGAAAAGCAAATCCCAGCATTGTGCAAATTCTACGGTTCTTGGTATTCAATCCCTGTTTACCCTGAAAGTCTGATAGCCGTTGCTCTCATCCATTCGGGTTCCCAGTTGATTGAATAGGGGCAGCTGTAGCACCTCAAATTTGCACCCTACCTTTTGTACATACATTCTCATATTAGGTCATAACATTAACCTAGTCCACTGCATAACATTGCATTGTCCCTTTGCCCAAGTGCAAGCCATTCAGAAGAATTAGGTCAAACTGGTCAGGAGGATCAGTCAAACAAGCAAGCCAGTGCTATTTTCATTGGGACAAAGCCCTATGGTTGATTTATTAAGTTCATATGGTCTAAGGATCATTGTGAAGTGGTTTGGCCAAAGATTGAATGATCAAAGCTCATCGGTCAAGCTGAATTTCTTCAGAAAACCTAGAAAGTCAACTGTGGTCAACTGTGCCTGATTTTATGGATTGGAAGGTGTGAGATGGTTTGAAAGGCCTCATTCATGTCCATACAAGTCTCATTTGACATATCAAAGACCAAGGTTGAAGATTTGGAGGTCAGACAAGAAGTTTCCTAAAATGGCAGGTGACCTGTAATTTCAACTGCCCAAAATGGAAAGTTTTTCTCCCCAAAATTACTTCATCATACAAGCTTCAAATGGAATTTTGTCCAACATGAAAGTTGAAGATATTGATCTCACCATTCCAAAAAGTCCAAGAACTTAAAATTCCCATGTGTGGTTGGCAAGATATGATCCATTCATTTTCCAAAAATGCCCGAAATCAAAGTGCCATAACTTTCACATGGAGTGGCCAATTTGGATGGTTTTTCTTTGAGCAAATCACATTTGATGTGTACTTTCATAATCCATCATCACATTTTGCCAAAAGTCTTCACATAAAAAGGTCAATTTTCAAGTGCACTAATTAAAATCCAAGGGCAAAATGGTCCAATTTGAGAAATACTTGGAATTTTGAAATGAGGCTTTTTGCAACACTTTCTAAATGTCATTTGTGACCTGTTTGAACCAAGTTTGGACAGAAAAATCAGCTGCATCATGAAAGGGCATTTTGGCCAAAGCTTGAAAATTGCACTTAACACTAATCCTTCCATTTTGCTAATTGGGATTAATTTTGGGATTAAGCCTTGGTATATATTGATAATTATAACTGTATTGCTTAAGCACTAATCATTCTTCAAGATCCAAAACAGAAAAATCAAAAACTCTCTCACTTTCTCCATTTTTTCACATTCACTTTTTTCCAATTTTCTCAAGAATCTTTGATCCTCTATGCGATTTCTTTGTGGATTCTTCATGTGCAGGTGATATTGAACTTCTGTTGAAGCATTTGGAGGTGTAAATCCATCAAAAACTCCAACTGTCCAAGCTTGCTCAACCATGGCATATCAAGAATTCGAGCACCTGGAGTGTTGCTGAGCTACCAAAGTTGTACCAATCATCTTCCTAATCAACATACTTCTGCTGTTTTCGCGAATTGGATCGAAAGGAGCACAAATTCATCAGCTGCCATTCTCATAAGGTTGGATTTCGACCTTGATGATTCTCCAAATTGAGATATGATATGTGTAGATCGTTGATTGTAGAATGTAGTGCAACTTGTAGAATTAGAATCCATTAAGATTTGAGCGAGATATCGTAGATTAAAGTTTAGATGCACAAACTTCATTCGTTCGATTCGCTTTGTACACGAGTTTCTGGACATTTTCGTTTGCATATTTGGAATGTACGTGTTTAGACCTTTCCAACGGTATATCGCTTGTGCAATTTCGTTGAAAAAAGCTCGTAACCGCATCTGCCGTTGAAGAACGAAGAACACGTGATGAACAACAAGATTTCTGGAATTAATTCGTGTTTGATCTTCTTTCTCACCGTGCCAATTCGAAAACCTGTTTGGCGCCAAGGAGAACGAATCAGACGCTGCCAGCAAATAAATGAGGCGCCGCGTTTTGGACTGGTTGAGTAATTACGTTACTGCCACTGCTGTAAATTAATTTCATTAATCCATTAAATAAATATTACAATAAATTAACAAATCTTAAAAAATCATAGAAAATTCAATCCTAGTCCAAAATTAGTGGGAGTTTTTTTGTTAGATTCATAATTTTCTCTAGAATTTTATAGGTATGATAACTCAAGTTGTGCATGGAGATTTTCTGACTTTGCCTATGGATCTTTGACTTGTGTGCATTTTTTATATGTTTCACCATTTTTAACATGAAATGATCATACATTATCCAAATTGAATGAAATTTCACATGCTTATTCTTGACTCTCTCCTGGTTATTTTGATGTATAGTTTGTGAATTTTGGATCTTTGGTTTGGTAGATATGATGTGTGCAAGTTGAGTGTGACAATTTGTGTCACACTAGGTTAGGTCAATTTTATGACTTTGTTTGACATGCCTAGGCTTTTCCAATTGATCTCAAATTTTGCATGCTGTGTCTTGTATATGTCTAGTTTCACCATGAATTTTTGCATGAATTGTTGATTCATTTTCCATTTAATTGAGATTTTTGTTTGCTGTTTAGCATTTTTTGGTCTTTGCTTGACTACTTGACTTCTATGTCTCATGAAATGCTCATACTATATCATATGAATGTGAAATTTTATGGAGTGATTCATAACATGTTTAGGTGTAGTTTGGCTTTGGTCCCATTAATTTCTTAATTGTTTTCACTGTTTGGCATTTGAATGAAGTTGATGCTCATTTTGCTACCATGTGTTGACTTGTTTGGATTTCTGTTGACTTTTTGATTTTCATTGACCTACTTCCTATTATCCAAATGACATGAAAATTGATATGTAGCTCATTGAATGTGTCCTGTTTAGGCTGGAATTTTTGTGGAATTTATTGAGCTGTTTAGGTATTTGTTTGAGTGATGTCATTCTGTTTGCTCATATATGATTCACATTTGCCTAACTTGATCTAATTTGTGCATGAAATTAATTTAGTGCATAGTTTAGACATGAGACCAATTGGATTCTCTTTGTATGTGATTAATGTTGATTTTGATCATGTTTCACTTGCTGTTTTGACTTTTTCACTTCTTTTTGACCCTAGGCTTGTCCTAGTGGTCTTGTATCTCATGTTTGAATGTGATTTTCAGGTTAAGGGGCAAAATACCTTAAGGAGGTGGATTCACTTGTGATTGAGATGTCATTTGACATTGTACACTAACTTGTTTTGTTTTGTAGGATGTTTGGATCCTTTGAGTTGCTTGCACTTTGGTGCATTGGATTGTGTTGTCTGTGTATAGCTAATTGTGAACCATTTGCTGTTTAGTTATGTGATTGGTATACTGATGATATTTGATTGATTTCAGGTACATTAGTTGCTAAGATTGCTTTGCTTTGCTTGATAAGCAATTTGCACTGAGGTATAACATTCTTGTCTCCATGTAGTCTGGAAGACCTGGCCTGTTACTTGGCCAGGCACCTGTCTGAAGTCCTCCTTAAGAGGCGATGTTTGTGATTGTTTACTTTTGTCCCCAAGCAGGTAAAGACCTCTATGAGGCAATTGGCGGAACCCAAGGGATATGCAATCTATCCCCCGTTATTCTGTTGAGTCGTCCCCCTGCTCACACCACTGTGTTGATGCATTGGGACACAAACCCAAGATCTTGTACAGTGTACAATTGAGTCAGTGTCTTGAGTGTAGAAGGGTTCCTCCTTTCTGAACCCACGCTCCTTTATCTGAAGCTCTCCCTGACCAGGGATAAGAGCTGTGAAGTCTTATCTTCACTCTCCTTTCATCAGCTTCACCTTAGCCCCTTAATGGCAAGGTTAAGAGCTAACACTACCCCTGTACAGATGACTTGCTCTTGCAGTCTTACCCTTTGATTGAGCCCCTTTGGTGTGCATATAGTGTGTGCTGTTTGTGACTGTTTGCTATTGCTTGTGCTTTAGGATAGGCTTGCTTCCTGTGCAAGTTAGCTAGAAACATTGACTTAGGGATGATTTTGCATGATAACATCTAGGCTCGAGTCGTAGTCTCCCTAGTTGTGTCTCCCTCTGTCATCTGGTTAGGCTAGTCCTATGTCCCTTCGTAGGGGAACTACGTCGCCCTGATCCTCATACCAGATGAGGTACGTAGGCAGGAGATGAGCAGATCTCTCCGGGCGCCTGTGTCTTTGTTTTGTGTTGTTGTGTGCTTGGAAGCTGATGTAAGTCCATTGAGTGGCGTTCGGGTTCCAGTGTGTGTTTTGGTTCGGATGCTGATGTAAGCCCAGTGATTGGCATTCAGGCTCCACGTTTGCCTTCTTGTGTGTGTTTTGGTTCGGATGCTGATGTAAGTCCAGTAATTGGCATTCAGGCTCCACGTTTGCCTTTGCCTGTGTTTGTTTGTGTGCGTGTTAGCCGAGCTATGAATGCTCTGATTCTCCTTCGTCCAAAGGAGATACGTATGCATAGGATGCGACATCCTAGCGAGCATGTGTCGTTTCCCCAGTCCGAACTACTTTGACTCTGATGTCTATGCCTGATAGACTAAGTAGGCCCAGGATACGATATCCTGCCGAGTCAGTCTCTCGTTTTCTTGTGTCTCCTTCACCCTGTGTAGATGTCTGTTTGAGCAGTGTTTTAGCAACCAATTTTCCTTCCTTTTGTGCGTGGATCCCGTCGAGTACGACGGATGCGTAGGGGTGCTAATACCTTCCCTTCGCATAACCGACTCCCGATCCCATTCTCTTTGGTCGCGAGACCATGCTTTTTCCAGGTTTACTTCGAGCGTTTCCTTTCCCTCTTTTGGGATAAATAACGCACGGTGGCGGCTCTGTTGTTCTTGTTTCCCGCCGGTTTTCCGCGTAATGCGACAGTGTAGGACCAACAAATTTTGCTAGAATCCGTGCAAAATTGGTATGATATTTGTGTGTGATTATCAATAGAATAAATTGTTTTTTCAATCTCTTATTAAGTAGTATTTTTTTTAATATATGAATAATCATGTAGCGAGCAAAAAAGGATGGAGAAGAGAAGTCACTCAAGCTGAAATGTTTATTGAAACTCGAAAAAGTCGCAAGGGAAAACAAGTGGATGGGGAAACCCAATTTGCTATTGTAAGTTAAATTATAATATTCATTATAAATACACATGTGGTTTTTAATTTTGTTCAAAACTAATAATTTAAAATATTAGAATAAACTTCAAGAATCTATTGAAAACTCAGTTGAAGTTGGAACACAAGCATTTCAATAATTGTTTGGAATTGAAAAGCCTGGTAGAGTGAGATGTTATGGAAGAACTGTCACACCATCATTGTTGAAAAAAAATGAAGAAATTTCTTTAATGAAAATGCAATATGATAGTAAGATTTCTGACATGGCGCAAAAGATGGGAGCAATGGAGGCACTTTTGAAAAGCATGTATATGCAATAAAATCCACATTTAAGTGAAGAGGAAGTAGATGATAAGATGAGAGAAGCTTTGCACAATGATAATATTCCAACACCACGCTCATCGACATCAACATATGCTCCTACTCATCAAAAGGTACTATACTTGACATTAATAAAAATCAATATTTATTTTATTAAGTGTTGAGTTGTTATTTTATAGTTGTTTAATTTTTTAAATATGCGGTGTTAGTTTTATAAGTTACTCATTAAGTTAGTATATATTCATGCTAGCTAGGTTGAACATTGTGAACATATGTTACCATGCACATTTTCATTATGTTTTTTAAAAATTATCATTGTATATTGGTTTAGATGGTAAGATTCATGTATAAATTTCATAGATTCGAGTTTGAATTCTAAGCGTGCAAACTTCATTAGTGAGTAATATATAACTATCAATTGTTTGAATTGAATCATTATTGCATGGATGTTGAGTCATTTGACGCCTTGCATATGCCGCTTTGATTATTGTAACTTTGTTTTTGAATAATATATAAAAGAAATTCTTCATATTTATAGGTTAGAAACAAAGATGATCCTCAAGATGAACAAGATGATGATCTTCAATATGATCAAGATGATGATGATCTTCAATATGATCAAGATGATAATGATCTTCAATATGATAATATTCAAGATGATGATTCTCATGAACCTCAACACAATGAATATGATAAAGACCGCCATTGATTTAAATATTGACGATTATGTTTTGTTTTATGGAGTTACATAAGCCAACTAGCTATAACTTATATTGCTTGGATTTATTTTGAAAATATTTGTATTTTTTGCATTTCAAAGAGTTGATTACACTTCATCTTATTAATACTTCATATTTATATATGTTTTCAATTTATAAATGTGCTTCTTCTAATAATATTGAAAAATAATCTATTAGAATAATGTGAAGGTATATGATCACAAATGTATCACCATATAAATGAACAGAAAAATTCTATACTAATTATATCTTTCAAAGTCTAAAGTGCACAACAGGGAAATTGTATACTAATTATATCTTTCAAAGTCTAACGTTATATATAAATGTGATTTGTTTTTCAATCTATAGACAACGCCTTTTATGTGTTGCTTATCAAAAACCGTAGTATATTCCTTTGTTTTAGGCGCGGTTATGTGTGTTGTGTAAATGAAATTATAGATTAAGCTACGGTTTACATCTGTTGGTTATTAATAACCGTTGCCTTTTCACATGTTTTGGGGACAGTTATTTTACGTTGCTACTTGTAAACCGCAGCTTAAAAGGTCACCTAAAACCGTGGACTTTGATATTTTAGGCGATGGTGTTCAGAATCCGTGGGTAGAAATCAAAAAACCGCGCTCTAATGGAATAAGCAACGACTGTTTATTCCACGCTTGATAAACCGTCCCCTAAAGCATTAAGCAACGGTTTTATACCTTTAAGGGGCGGTTTTTCGTTGTTGCCTAAACCCATTTTTGTTGTAGTGAACTACAAGAGGAAGAGGGTAACTTTTGAACCGATTCCAATGACCTATGCTGAACTTTATCCTTCCCTGATCGATAGGAAGCTGATAACTCCGCAAGATCCTCCTGCTGTACCAGCCAATCCTCGATGGTGGTACAAGCCTGAACTCCATTGTGTGTATCATTCCGGTGCTCCCGGATATGATGTGGAGAATTTCTATCCATTGAAGACCAAGGTGCAAGACCTTGTGAGGAGTGGGATACTATTCTTTGAGGACGTAGGCCCTAATGTGAAGAAGAACCCATTACCCGAGCATGGGAAGGCAGCTGTCAATATGGTTTAGGGATTCCCTGGTAAGTACAAGGTCCTTTATGTGAATGACATAAGGCAGTCCTTAGTTGAGATGCATAAGCTGTTGTGTGAACACAACCATTATAAGCATGATCATGATAGGTGCCAGGTGTGCATTATCAATGAAAGAGGATGTCGCCAAGTGAGAAAGGACATCCAAGAGATGATAGATCAAGGGATGATTGAGATACTTCAGAATCGTAATGAGGATGAAGTCGATGTTATCACTCTTGTATTCAAAATGCCTGATCCTGTTGTTATCAAATATGATGGCAGCAAGAAGAAAGTATCGCCTGCTCTTGTGATTAAGCCAGCGGGTCCTGTCCCGTATATATCAGATAAGGCGGTTCCATACCGTTATAATGCAGTCATGCTAGAATATGGAAAGTAGGTTTCATTGCCCTCAACTTCTGTGGTGAGCATTTCAGATGTCAGTGGAGTGACCCGTAGTGGTCGTGTTTTCTCGGCCCAACCGAAATCCCACGAAGACGTTGTGAAGAGAGTTGCTGATAATCCTTCCAGTCCCGTGGGGACTTCTTCTTCAAATAATTTTGTTCCTGTTGCGAAGGGTGTTGACCCTGTTGTTGTGAAAACCAATGGTGCTCCTATGCTAGTTGGCCAGTTTGGCATGATGAAAGAGGATGGTGATGAGATCCTGAGGCTCATCAAAAGGAGCGAATATAATATTGTGGATTAATTGCTACAAACTCTACCAAATATATCTGTATTATCTTTGTTGATGAATTCAGAGCCACACCGCAAAGCTTTGCAGAGGGTGTTGGACGTGGCATACGTGGATCACGATGTCACAATTGAGCAGTTTGATAGCATTGTTGCAAATATAACCGCCTGCAACAACTCGAGCTTCTGTGATGCTGATCTTCTCGAGGAGGGAAAAGACCACAATTTGGCTTTACATATATCCATGAATTGTAAAGATGATGCCCTGTCCAATGTGTTAGTGGACACGGGGTCATCACTCAATGTATTGCCAAAATCCACTCTTGCTAAACTTTCATATCGGGGGCCTCCCATGAGGCAGAGTGGAGTGGTAGTGAAGGCGTTTGATGGATAGCGTAAAACAGTGATTGGCGAATTAGAACTCCCGATCAAGATTGGATCTAGTGATTTCCAGATCACTTTCGGGTCATGGATATTCATCCGTCTTATAGTTGTTTGCTTGGCAGACCATGGATTCACGAGGCAGGCGCTGTGACATCCACCCTGCACCAAAAGTTGAAGTTCATGAAGAACAAGAAGTTGGTGGTGATAGGGGGAGAAGGCTCTCTTGGTCAACCATTTATCTTCCTTATCCTATATTGATGCTGAGGATGAGGTTGGGACGCCGTTCCAAGCTTTATCTATTGTCGAGCCTTCTAGGAAAGGACTTTCTTCATTTGTCTCCTACAATGATGCAAAGTTGGCCATTGAGCATGATGCAACTACTGGTTTGGGGAAAATGATCAAGTTGGAAGATAACAAGTCCCGAGCTGGCATAGGGTACTCTTCTGGTGTTTCTAATTATCGTGGGCTGTTCCAGAGTGGAGGTTTCATCCACACCGTTGAAGATCAGGAAGCTGCTTCCATTGTTGAAGATGATGAAGAGGAAAACCTTGGCAACTTTGTCATACCCGGAGGAATCTGCAATAATTGGGTCGCTGTTAATGTTCCAACAGTTATCCATAAGTCAATGTAATGTGTTCATTTTGTTTAAAAACCCTTCTCCCATGCCAAAAGGAGAAGTGAAGACATTGTTGGCGTAACTTGATTAATACAATGATATTCATTCAATAATCGCATGTTAAATGTTTGTTTATCAAATTATTTTTCCTTTTTCCTTTTTTGCATGAAATTGGTGATCACCATAAAACCCTAAAAAAGAGAATAAAATCAATTTTTCATCTGCATAATGATTTTCCTTGTTTGAATTCTAAAATCTCTTTTATACTCAAAATCATTATGCAGGTTAATCAAACCCATTGAACATAATGATCCAACACCCTCTCCCAACTTTGAGTTCCCTGTATTTGAGGCAGAAGAAGATGATGTTAAAGAGATTCCTGATGAGATCACCCGTCTGCTTGAGCACGAGGAGAAGATCATTTAGCCACATCTTGAGAATCTAGAAACAATCAACTTGGGGTCTGAAGACTGCATTCGTGAAGTGAAGATTGGGGCACTCCTTGTAGAGTATGTTAAGAAGGGGTTGATTGAGTTGCCACGAGAATATGTCGACGTTTTCGCCTGGTCGTATGAAGACATGCCTGGTCTAGATACTGATATCGTGCAACATTTCTTGTTGTTGAAGCCTCAGTGCGTGCCTGTGAAGCAGAAGCTCAGAAGAACTCATCCTGATATGGCAGTGAAAATTAAAGAAGAAGTTCAGAAGCAAATTGATGTGGGGTTTCTGGTGACTTCTACATATCCTCAATGGGTGGCCAATATTGTGCCTGTGCCTAAGAAAGATGGAAAAGTCCGAATGTGTGTGGATTAGCGTGACTTGAATAAGGCTAGTCCAAAAGATGATTTTCCTCTACCACACATTGATATGTTGGTAGACAGTACAACTAAATTCAATGTCTTTTCATTTATGGATGGATTTTCCGGTTATAATCAGATTAAAATGGCACCTAAGGATATGGAGAAGATAACATTCATCACACCTTGGGGAACATTCTGTTATCGAGTGATGCCCTTCGGTTTGAGGAACGCCGAAGCCACGTACCAACGTGCTATGACTACCTTGTTTCATGACATGATGCACAAGGAGATCGAGGTGTATGTCGATGATATGATTGCAAAATCGAGAACGGAAGTTGAACATGTAGAACACTTGTTGAAACTTTTCCAGCGTTTGAGGAAGTACAAGCTCCGCTTGAATCCGAACAAGTGTACATTTGGAGTCTGTTCCCACAAGTTATTGGGTTTCATTGTCAGCGAGAGAGGTATTAAGGTTGATCTTGCCAAGGTCAAAGCAATACAAGAGATGCATGCGCCCAAAAATGAGAATAAAGTCCGAGGTTTTCTTGGCCGCTTAAATTACATTTCGAGATTTATATCCCACATGACTGCCACATGTGCGCCTATATTCAAGCTCCCCGGAAAGATCAGCCTCATGATTGGACCGAGGATTTCCAAAAGGCCTTTGACAGTACCAAAGAGTATTTGTGTGAGCCACCGATTCTGTCTCCGCCTGTTGAAGGGAGACCGTTGATTATGTACTTGACTGTGCTTGATGATTCCATGGGTTGTGTCCTTGGTCAGCAAGATGAATCATGAAAGAAAGAATATGCAATATACTACTTGTGTAAGAAGTTCACCGAATGTGAGTCTAGGTACTCAATGCTTGAGAAGACATGTTGAGCTTTGGATTGGGCTGCTAAGCACTTAGGCAAGTATATGTTGAATCATACGACTTGGTTGATATCTAAAATGTATCCGATCAAGTACATCTTTGAGAAGCCTGCTTTAACTGGGAGAATTGCCCGTTGGCAGATGTTGTTATTTGAGTATGATATTGAGTATCGAGCTCAAAAAGCTATTAAAGGTAGTATCTTGGCTGACCATTTGGCGCTTCAACCAATTGAAGATTATCAGTCTGTGCAATATGACTTCCTTGATGAAGAGATTCTGTATTTGAAGATGAAAGATTGTGATGAGCCTATGCTCGATGAAGGGCCAGAGCCTGGTTCCTGATGGGGTATGGTGTTCGATGGTGCTGTCAATCAGTATGGAAATGGTATTGGGGTAGTGATTATTACTCCTCAAGGCACACATTTTCCTTTTACAGTAGGTCTAACTTTCAAATGCATGAATAATATGGCGGAGTATAAGGCTTGTATTATGGGTTTGGAAGAGTGTATTGATCTTAGGATCAAACATCTTGACGTTTATGGTGATTCGGCCCTTGTTGTTAATCAGATTAAGGGTGAATGGGAGACGAATCAGCCTGGCCTCATCCCATATAGAGATTATGTGACGAGGATTTCAACTTTCTTTACTAAGGTTGACTTCCATCATATTCCTCGAGACGAGTATCGGATGGCGGATTCACTCGCTACGCTTGCTTCAATGATTGTTGTCAAGTATTGGAATAAAGTCCCGAATATTACTGTGATGCGTTTGGATAGACCAACTCATGTGTTTGCCGTTGAAGAGGTGAAAGATGATAAGCCATGGCATTGTGATATCAAGGGTTTTCTTCAAAGTCAGACTTACCCGCCTGGGGCATCTGTTAAAGATAAGAAGACTTTGAGGAGGTTATCTGACAGTTTCTACCTTAATGGTGATGTGCTTTACAAGAGGAATTTTGACATGGTTTTGCTCAGATGCGTGGATAGACACGAAGCAGACATGTTGATGACTGAAGTCCATGAGGGTTCATTTGGTACTCATTCCAATGGGCATGCTATGGCTAAGAAGATGTTGAGAGCAGGCTACTATTGGCTGACAATGGAGTCTGACTGCTGCAAGTATGTGAAGAAATGCCACAAGTGTTAGATTTATACGGATAAGATTCACATTCCCCCGGCACTTCTGAATGTTATTTCCTCACCATGGCCTTTCTCCATGTGGGGAATTGACATGATTGCCATGATTGAACCTAAGGCGTCGAATGATCACCGTTTTATTCTGGTAGCCATTGATTACTTCACCAAGTGGGTTGAAGCGGCATCATATGAGAATGTGACCAGGTAGGTGGTCGTAAAGTTTATCAAGAACCAACTCATATGCCGATATGGTGTGCCAGACAAGATCATTACTGAAAATGGATCTAACTTGAAAAATAAGATGATGAAAGAGTTGTGTGGTGAGTTCAAGATTACACATCATAATTCTTCTCCCTATAGACCCAAGATGAATGGGGCTGTTGAAGCTGCTAACAAGAACATCAAGAAGATTATTCAGAAGATGGTTGTTACGTACAAAGATTGGCATGAGATGTTGCCACTTGCTTTACATGGCTATCGTACATCCGTCCGCACTTCAATAGGGGCAACCCCTTTCTCGCTTGTATATGGCATGGAGGTTGTGCTCCCCGTAGAGGTCGAGATCCCATTAATGAGAGTCTTGATGGAAGCCAAGCTGACTGAGGCTGAATGGGTTCAGAGTCGTTATTACCAGCTGAATTTGATTGAAGAGAAGAGGTTAACTACCATGTGTCATGGTCAGTTGTATCAACAGAGGATGAAGCAAGCTTTGTATAAGAAGGTCAAGCCCCGTGTGTTCCGAGAAGGTGACCTCGTGCTCAAGAAAGTCTTATCTTTCGCGCCCGATTCCAAGGGCAAGTGCACTCCAAACTATGAAGGTTCATACGTTGTTAAGAGAGCCTTTTCAGGCGGTGCTTTGTTGCTTACAACTATGGATGGGGAGGATTTCACTCGTCCTGTGAATTCAGATGCAGTCAAGAAATACTTCGCCTAAAAATAAAAACAGAATAACTCACTAAGTTGAAAACCCTAAAGGGCGGCTTAGGCAAACATGAGCGTCTCAGTGGATTGAAAACCCGAAAGGGCGGTCCAGGAAAAAGTTAGAGACATAAAAAAAAGTGAATACATATCCCGCTAGATTGAGTACCTCACCCTGGAGCAATCTAGGCAAAAATTAGGGATTTGGCAAGTAACTGCATCTTGACAAGACTTTGTTCTACAACTGTCGTCTGTCAAGGATTCTCGCTCAATCATCGTCAACTGAAGCTTCAAATACAGTGGATTCAGAGTTGGTGGAGAAATGGTCATTATGTTCAATGTAGCCATTTTTCCATGTATATCACCAATTTCAAATTTGTAAAGATCCATGGAGTCTCGCCATTTGCGGACTACCGTTCTATTAAATAAATTTGAGCTTTTATCCAATTCTTTGCACTCTTACTTGTTTCTGTTTAACAAATGTTTGCATGTTTTAATTGATGAATATCATTGTTTTAAAACAAATAAAGTTTTTATAAACTGTTTTAAAATAAAATGAACATTCACAAGGACTAAAAGGATAAGTGGAATGTCCTCAGTGCTTTCCTAAGGATAGTATGATCACCAAAGGGTAAGAGATTTGTTCATATTCTGGCATGTTTATATCCTCTTCATCAGCTTTCAGTTGTGTCCTCGCCAAGCGCTAGAAAAAAGTCATCAGTTCCCTAGAGAGTCTGATATGAGAAGTCTTCTCTAATGGCAGTAGATTGTTCTATCTTGTTGGATTGCTTCCTCCTAGCAGAATCTGTGGATGTTCATTCAAACAATTCTCGGATAGTTTGTTTACGCGTACATGCTTGTTTCCCCCGCGGAGTCTTAGTGATCTATGGTTTTTTTTCCTTGATCTTTTAGAGACGTGTATCCCTCTATATCAAACACTAGCATTTGTGTTTTATCAATTATATGGTTGTCACCCCTTGTGTGGACTGACTTAAAATCCCTTATAGATTGACAAAAGTTGATATGCTATTCTACTCACGAAAGACTTTATCTTTCCCCATCATGAGGAGAAGTTCTCAGAGGAGTAAGCATGTGTTCCCTGCAGAGCTATCTTTCAGACAGTTGTCTCCTCAGCAGGAAGTTGCCTAGGGCAATCGATGAGGAGCTTGTTTCCCTTTTCATCCCCAGCATGTCACGTGTTGACGAAGGATTCATCTCCAATTCCCTCAGCCAAGACAGTTCCTTTGAGAACATTTGCAGTTCTTTCCCAGTGGGGTTGCCTGGTTCGAATTTGATGATTTATATCCCCTCTGAGTCTGAAGATTTCTTCTAGTATTGAGAGATGATGTGGAAGATGTGTTATTTCCTTCCCCAGTGGAGCAAATTGTTCTTTCTCCCCTTAGTAGAGTTTCCTCTCCAGCAGATAGAAGGGAGTGTTTTGATTGATGTGTATCTGGTTGGTGGTAGTTCCCCACGGAATTTCACGTCATTCCTTGATAAGTTCCCTAGTAGAGTTTCTCCTACGGCGGATCTTATTGATATTCAGCCACCTGTTCTCGAGAATTGATGGAAAGTCCCCGACAGGTTCTTCTGCATCTTCCTTATGTCAAGATTGTTGGCCCCTGGGAGACTCCTCTTGTGTAGAATTTTGTTTCTTGCAGTTGGAAGCTGTGACTTTACCTGTCCCCAGCTGTGATCGATGTCTTCCCGTGTTTGTTCATCCCCACCAGAGTTGAGTTCTCCAGTAGACTTTTCCCTTCTTGTTGAGATGTTATGCCAGGTGTCCGTTCGTGATTCTTGAACTTGTTTGTGATGTCTGTCTGTCAGCATTAATCATACACAATTCATACATATACACGCAAAATCATATCATTCAGATATTCATGTTGCATTCTTTGCCATATATCTTTGCTTGTTATCTTCTGCTATTGGTGCAATGTTCTCCCCCAAGCAGATGTTTGTGTCTGATCTCTCCATATAGAGTCATCCCTATAAGCATAAAGTGTTTATCGTTTCTTCTTTCTTCCCCACTGAGTTATGTCCTCGTGGATAATTATTGTTTCAGTTTCCTCTCCAGTTATGTACCGAGATGAAATTACTCCCCTGAGTTATATCCTCATAGGGATGAGTCTTGTTTGATTGTGTCTTTCTAGTTTGTTCCTGGATTGACTCTTCTTTCTTGTTATCCCCTGCAGTTCCCTGTGGTTTAGTTGTTCAATTGCTCAGTAACCAGTAATTGTTCATTCTTTCCCCAGCGGATCTTGTGGCCTTCTACCCAGTAACATGTGGTTGTAAGTCCTATTTCTGTGGTTTTCTACCAAGTAACCGATAGATGTAATCCCCTCTTTGTTGGTTATCATTACCCAGTAACCGGTATTGGTATTCCTTCGTTTTGAGTATACCACCCAGTAACCGGTGATATATCTCTTGGATAATTGCTTTTGTCAGGAAATTTATCCCTAGCGAGTCATCTTTCATTTACCCTTGTTTGGTGATGATTGTTTCTCCTTCTGATTGGTCATTGTCATACCCTGATTTTGGCCCTGAAATTTTTTTCCATCAATCAGTCATTGGCATTTCTCCTCATGACCATTTGACGTTTAAAACTCTTCACTTCATATCGAGAGATTTTTCATTCATTCATAATTCAAAGAAATTTCATACATATTTCTTCATTCACATTTATATTCTCCATTTCACATTCAAGATTCTACATTTCATATTTAAAATTTTCATTCATATTTCGTCATTAAATTGGAAATTTCTTCATTCATATTCAAGAATTTCCACATACTCATTCATAGTTCGATTACTTTGATCATTCATTCAATCATAATCATCCATATACATGGCATATGAATAACTTATAATAAATGTAAAAAAAAAGATCTCATCACTTTCTCCTTCGATTTCAAACCTTCGTCATTCCAATTCTTGGAATCCCTAGGTTCATCAATTGTTGGGTTCCGAAGGTTAGCAACGATGGCTTGCTTCGGAGGAGACTAGTGCATTGTT
Source organism: Lathyrus oleraceus (assembly GCF_024323335.1). Classification (NCBI taxonomy): domain Eukaryota; kingdom Viridiplantae; phylum Streptophyta; class Magnoliopsida; order Fabales; family Fabaceae; genus Lathyrus; species Lathyrus oleraceus. The sequence continues at coordinate 412,699,506 of NC_066580.1, read as the reverse complement.
CCCAATATTTATATTGACAATAATGGCCATCCCTATAATTCCTTATACAATAACTAAGTTATGTGGTGCGGTTTCTAAGAAATCAAAGAGTATTCACTGGCAGTGCAATGATTGCTCAAAATCTGGGAAGTACCGCAAATCGATATTTAAGAGGATTTCGAGTGTTTCCACATATAGTAACTTGACGTTATTACTACTTTGGGTGGTTATGATTATTCTGGTTTATTACATAAAGAATAAGAATACTGAGGTTGAGGTTTTTGATCCATTTAGTATTCTTGGATTAGAGCCTGGAGCAGCAGAGTCTGCAATAAAGAAAAAATATAGGAGACTTTCTATTCAGTACCATCCAGATAAAAAAATCCAGATCCAGAGGCACACAAGTACTTTGTTGAGCATATTGCTAAGTCATGGACGTCTTCACAAAAGCTGCTGAATACATGGAAATTCCAGTTCGAAGGACCCATGATGAACCTCTTCAAAAGCTTTTTATGTTGGTAAGGAGTGAGTTGAATCTTGACCTCAAGAACATTAAACAGGAGCAAGCCAAATTTTGGAAGCAACATCCTGCACCGGTTAAGACGGAGCTGTTAGTTCAAGCTCAGTTGACTCGTGAATTTGCAATCTTGTCTCCATCTTTAGCAAGTGATTTCAAACAGATTTTGGAAACAGCACCTCGCCTGCTTGAAGAGTTCATGAAGATGGCAACCACCAACCTACCAAATCGATCAAAGAAGCGAAATGTCAAAATAAATATTCAACCAAAACTTCAAGAGCACCATTCACAGTTTTAGCTCAAAACTCTCATAATATCAACAACTTGCCTTACCAGAACGATGTCGGCAATGTGAAGTTCGGTGGCTTCGCTCCAAACAACAAGGTTCAAGGAATATTCCTTAAAAAGGATAATCCAAGATGCCACATTAATACAAGAAGTAAGAAAGAAAGTGGGCTGCCAGATTATTATCCGTGTAGATGCAAATCGAAACTGAATTTTTGAAGAAGCTATGAAATTTGGCTCTTTGGCTAAAGATAGCAACCTGCAACGTATTGAGGAACCTGTCCAGGATGAAGATGATATTCTCAAGTTTTGTGAAGAAAGTGGATTACCTGTTGCCCAAGATGAAACCGTAGATAAAATTCAAGAGAATCCCCTGAAAAAGCTATTGAAGTTTACTCATCCTGGAATAGTTGCTGTTGTTATCAAGCCAAGTGTTGTTGGTGGATTTGAGAATGCAGAATGGGCGCACCAACATGGGAAGATGGTTGTTGTCAGTTCTGCCTTTGAAAGCAGTTTGAGTCTCTCTGCTTATACTCAGTTTTCTAGTTATCTTGAAGTTCAGAGGTTAAGTACATTCAAACTGTTAGATGCCAGTAGAACCAGTAACAAGCTCAACCACTTTTCAGCCGCCGTCACCCAGGATGAAGTACTTGCAGTTACGGTATCACCTGAAACCAAAAGAAGGACAAGTTTAAATTTCAAAACTCACAACAACAAAAAGCAAGTTGGCAGCATATAATATAACCATTTGAAACCCAACAACAACACCAACACACTCACTTTTCTGCCGGTGTTTTCTGTAACAACAACAACTCCAACACACTCACTCAAAAACATAATCCTGATGTAACTCCTTTTGACAGATACAAACAGTCCTAACTCCTGTTAACAAAAGCAAACTCATTAATAATGAGTTTGTCAAAAACAGCTTCTGTTTGGTGTTTATGGTTGGGATTATTGGAGTTATCATATGGAGCAACAATCAGACACTACAACTTCGATGTGGAATACATGATCAAAAAACCAGATTGTTTAGAACATGTTGTGATGGGAATCAACGGTCAGTTTCCAGGTCCAACTATTTCAGCTCAAGTTGGTGACACTCTTGCCATTGCACTCACCAATAAGCTTTCTACAGAAGGAACTGTAACCTGTGGTATTTGCAGTTCAAACCTGAAGCACGCTCCCTTGAAACTAATGGTTGAAGCTACTGAAAGAAAACTTCGGGATAAGAAGATATCTGCTAGAAAGAGAGCCTTGAGAAATTGATGGAAATATATCAAACTTACCATAAGAATCCTGCAGAATTTTTGATTATTCACCTCTCATTCGAAATTGTTTCAGACGGTAGGCCAAATCGCAAAGACAAGAGGCTGGTAAGGATAGCCTCTCAGCCCCAGTTTCTAGGCTCTAGGTTGGTGAAGATCTTAGAGACCCCACAGCTTATGTACCTGCCAAGATGAACGCACTAGTTGTAACACATGAAGAAATCCCTCACAAAAGAGAACATATCAAATTTCATTGAAATTCAAAGCTCATAAAAAAGGCAAACTTGCGGTGTACATTATAATTATCGTTGCATATCGTTGTTAACTTGAAGACTTCTTATCGCGATATTACTTTACAAAGGTCTTCACCAAGTTTATTTGCATCTTAAGGAACATCATTAGCCATGTTTTACTTGCAGCAACACCGCCTGCCACTGTTGCACCTACTGCATTAACATTTTAATCCGACAATCACAGTAGACTCTTTTTGCACCAGTATTGCTTACTATTGCATTTAGACGTGCTTCCATATCTCATCAAGTGGAACCTTTGCGACCCTGTGAAAATCCAAACCGGAACCAACAGTAGTAAAAAAAACCAAATTTCATAATGCAAGAGTTGGATCAATGGAAGGAACAGATTTCTCACCCGTTGAATGTCGCAAATGACTACATTCGTGAAATTCCCACCGATCAACTTTATGCTACTGCTGCTATCGCGGACTCAGTGGGAGTGGGAAAATCAAACCAATGCTCCATTTTTCACTGCAGTAACACAGGTAATTAGTTAAAGCGTTAAATTTCAGAAAAATTACCCAAAGCAGAGTTAAGACAAAAACGAAGAAGAAAGCGCATGCTCAGATTACCTGTTCCAAATCCAAACATCAGGTAAGGCAATCCAAAACTGGGAATCCCTAAAGGGATTTTGCAGAGACCTCTTTTGATCTCCAAACCCTAAAATGCATGGAGGATAAATAGAGAGAAAGAGTGAATCAGTGAGGAGGACGAAAAATTGGAGGCGGAACAAAATCTCAGAGAAAAACCCTAAACACAAAAAAAGGATCCAAAAGTTAAGACCACGAAAACCTGAAAGCAAGCAAAGGGAGGCATTTGTAAGCTCGTCATTACCGCCACCGAAGGTGAGTTTTCGATTGAATCCCTCTGAAGCATTTGATAGAGAATGATTGATTGAGTTTGAGAGTGTGAGAAAGATTCGTTGAGGGTGATGAGAGTTGAGAGAGCGCGATTGGGAGAGAGACGAGTTTGTGAGAGGGGTTTGTGTGAGATTCGTAGGGGGAAGCGAGAGAGAAAAACGGAGATTATGAGTTTGATTTTGGTTTAAGTGAGATTGCGAGAGAGAGTCTCGTCTGAGGGAGAGCGTTTGAGCGAGCTTTGCTGAGAATGATTGAGAGGGATTCGTGAGATTGAGGACGGTGAATAGTATATCTCCCCATTTTCCATTTATTTATTTTCTTCCCTTTTTAAAAACAGAATAAGTTTTTTTTTTTGAAACCTTTAAAAATTTTCGTTTAAACTTCCTAAGTTTAGTTAATAAATATTTCCCCATTTTCAATTCATATTCCGTTGAAGAACCCAACAGCCAAGCGGCTGGGTTTAATTATGGTAGTCCAACAGATTTCCTTTTTATTAGTTTTTTTATTTTAATTCTAATTTTTAATTTACCTTGGTTTATTTATCCAAATTATCATTAAAATGATAACTAATCATAAGTGGCCTGGTGGAGAGGGGGTTGGTTTTCATGGTCTTTAGTGGAGTGGGTTCGATACCTATATGAAGCATTTTATTTCTCTTAGCATTCATTTTGTTCTTTATGTTTATGCTTTATTATACTCATAGTTTCATTATTGTTTGATAGCACAAATTTGATTTCTTTTAATTTCATCATTCATTCAAAACCATTTTTAACTATTAAAATCACACTTTTCTCGATTCAATGTCGAGCCCATTTTCATACCCTTGTAAGTCGATTGCTTTTAAGCATCGCCATCAACCTCACATAGCTTACTCTTGGGCTTTCTTACAATGAGCCGGTTCTCCTGCACTTACACTCATGCATTGCATTATTTGTTGTTTGGGCCCGATTTAACTATTTCATGATTTTTGAATCCCCATTTGACAAAATGTACCCCATTCCCCCGATGTGTAATAATTTTGTACTGTTTTATTTCTTTATTTTGTTTGACTGTTTAGTTAGACATTAACACAAGAATAAAACCAACCATTTCCAAAAGATCAAAAATAATGACTCGATCCAACGTCGAGTATTTTCTCAATAAACAAATCAATTCATTTCTCCCTCCTATTCCATCCCATTTCTTTCAAACTTTCATCAAACGCTTGATTCAACGTCAAGCCATTTTTTCTAATAAAAACTCAAAAAAATATTTATTTACAGTCAAGACCTTTTTCAATAAGATGGAAATGGAACATGGTGTATACCACGCACTCCTGAGACTAGGATTCAAGATGTATATCTCGCCAATCCTAGCTCTCGCCATCATCCAAATTCATCCACTTTGTTTTCTCTCAAACACTCATTCAAATCTTTCTCAAACGTCCACCAATACTTGATCTAGGGTCAAGTCATTTTCACAACAAAACTCAAAATACCTAATTCTTATTTAAACACTTTCTCAATAAAGGTGGAAATGGAACATGGTGTATACCCTGCACTCCTGAGATTAAGATTCGAGACGTATGCCTCGCCTATCTTAGTTCTCGCCATCATTTAAAATTGTCAATGCGGTTTCTTCAAACCCTTTCTCAATCAAAACTCAAAATACCTAATTCTTATTTAACACTCTTTCAATAAAGGTGGAAATGGAACATGGTGTATACCATGCACTCCTGAGATTAAGATTCGAGACGTATGCCTCGCCAATCTTGGTTCTCGCCATCGTCTAAAATTGTCAATGCGGTTTCTTCAAACCCTTTCTCAATCAAATTCCAAAATACTTAATTCCTATCTTAACCTCTTTCAATAAAGATGGAAATGGAACATGGTGTATACCATGCACTCCTGAGGCTAGGATTCGAGATGTATATCTCGCTCATCCAAGTTCTCGCCGTCACTCAAAATACATCCAACCGATCAAACTCTTTTCTCGCCGCCGTGCGACTAATCAAAAACCTTTTTCATAAATGAAAGATATATTGTCTTAAGTGATACAAAACAATGTTTCGGCCATGATTGTTGAGTAGAGATAAATGACGCTTTTCCGAATGTAGATTTATAAATCCGTTCGATGTGTGGTATGCGTCCACTCCTCATCTGTTTTGGGTAAAACAATGTTTTCGTCGATTAATACAGTATAGCTTTCGCTAAAATCGACCAACAAACAAACATTTTTCTACCCAGAACTACGTAAGCCTTGATTTCTCTTTTGAGATACGTAGGAGCATGATTTTTAAATCTTGTCAGGCCCACTAATAAAAAACTTAGGTTTAGTCCTTCGTCAAAAAATCCAAAAACATTCTCTTCTCATCCTTTCTTTCTTTCCCACCTAATAATTTGAAAAGCCTAATATTTAAAACTAACATTAACGCACACAACTGACCTAATGGTTCCCGTTGAGTACAACGGACGTGAGGGGTGCTAATACCTTCCCCTTGCGTAATCGACTCCCGAACCCTGATATTGGTTGCGATGACCATATCTTATCCTTTCTTTTGTCTTGGGTTTTATCGATATTTCCCCTTTCCTTTTTAGGAATAAATAAAGTTCGGTGGCGACTCTGTTCAGTCCATCATTGCGAGCGTGCGATCGCGCTTCGCTTAAGGTCGTATTCCCATTTTTTCATATGAGGTGCGACAGATGGCGACTCTGCTGGGGAAGACAGTCCCTAAGCGAGTCAAGCCTAGTTAGGACGTTTGTGTGCCTTTGTTTGTTTGTTTATATGGCTTTTCCATTATTTATTGCTTTTTTAATATCTTTATTGTTATATTGATATTTGTTGTATATTGGTTCCGCCGTGTGGGGTACTTGGATCTTGATTGCAAACCATGTGGGAAAGACTCTACACCCGAGTCTAGAGTGAGAAAAAACATAAGATAGGACGATGGTTGAGTAGTACGGACTCCCGAGGTGAATACTTCGTAAGAGTCGGTACGAGAACCTCACTTAGAGTAGATTCTTTTGCAAATATTGTCGCCCGAGGTGTATACCTCGTAAGCTTCGATGTTTCAAAGGGGTCCATGACTCTAAGAACCTTTTAGAACATTGAAACTTTGACCAACTAGAAATGATGGTTGCGTAGTATGGATCCCCGAGGTGGATACTTCGTAAGGATCGATACGAGAACCTCGCTCAGAATAGATTCTCTAGATGGAGTTGATGACCGGAAAGTATTTTCCGTAAGCGTCAAACAGTCTTTTGAATCCATGACTCTGAGTACCCTGTCTAGAACCCAGTCGATGGTTGCGTAGTACGGACTCCCGAGGTGAATACTTCGTAAGAGTCGGTACGAGAACCTCACCCAGAATAGATTCCCTTGATGGAGTTGACGACCGGAAAGTATTTCCCGTAAGCGTCAAACATTCTTGTGAATCAATGACTCTGGGGATCCTTTGTAACAAAGCCCTAGACCATATCCGGTGAGAACCCCGTTTTTGGAAAAGCAACCAAATTTATCAGTACCTCAGACTTTTGAACCCGTGTATAAAAAAAAGATAAATATGGATAGCTTGCATTGCATTCATTCACATTTCATTGCATCTGCATCTCATCATAACGCATGTCATTTTCCAGACAAAATACAAAAAAAAACTCATCCATCCTTTGTCCGTGATCAGCAAAGTGATTCTCAACACGCGTTTAGAGCAAAGAACCATGTCTCAGGAGATGATTAATGAGCTAAGAAAAAGCCAAGAAGCACTGAAGGAGGAACTTAACCTTTTGAAGAGCCAAATGAGATGGGTCTTGGAAACCCTGCAAGTCTTGTTGAGAAAAGAGGGTCACCCAATATACACTGCTGCAACAAAGAGAGCTAATACCTCACATCCATCTGGTGTTACCCCAAGTCAAGGGAAATTCTATGTGGCAACTCCTCATTTACTAGTATATGGACCTCCCTCAAGACGTCATCATCAACATCCTCTGGCTATTGCTCCTCAAAGTGACCCAAGCCAGGTTCAGAACAAAAATCAGAATCAGAACAAGGGGAACAAGGATCACAATGACTCAATTCTGGTGCCATATAGCAAGCTCTACCCGCAATTCCATAAAGGGGCATTGGGACATGACCTAGATTCTTGCTTAGCGCTGAAAGCCTTGGTGCGAGGGTTGATTAACAAAAAGAGCTTAGTCTTTGAAGAAGATCACCCGAAGATCAAGTGCGAATACCATACGGGAACAATGGGGCACTCCATCGAGGAATGCAAGAGTTTTAAGCTCAAGCTGCAAGGATTGATTGACATAAGGTAACCAACACTCAAGGAAGAAGGCTCAGGTACATATACCTTGATTTCTGGGCCAGGTAATGGGAAAGGGAAAGGACCCTTGAAAACCCTCAAGGTTTTGTTCCACAAGGAAGATGTCAGGGATATGGCTAATGAGCTATCATTGTTTCCTGGTAAGAGCATTGAGATACCGTCTTGGATTTCCAATGTCATGACCCATACCAATGAAAGAAAAGGAGAAGTGAGTAGTGGATCCAAGAGGGTTGCGTTCAACGATGAGAATGAAGGAAAAGAATTTGAAAATCATCATGCCAATGTCAAAAAAGCTTGTTGATCCAAACCTTCAAGTTTGAAGAAGTCAATTCCCTAGAGCTGGCAATCATTTGGCTGTTTCAGCACTTCTTTTGTAGTTTCCTTGCATGTTGGTTGTTATTTGCTTTTAAACATTGTTTGTTTTATTTGAGTTGGTAAGATTAATGAAATGTTTATGCATCTTTTGAATTAATCCATTCGTATTCACTCGTTTTTCATTTATGTTAAAAAACAAAAACAAAAAATACTCCTCTCATTCATTTTTGTTTATCAAACCGTTGTGTTAACAAAGATTGGAGGGAGGATGATGAAAACGAAACACCTGAAATTGTTGTGGTATGCTTTTGAGTAAAACCTTGTCGATGATGTAAGGCATTGTTTCAAATCCCCAAACACTGAAGTGATAAGGAGTTAATCCCTAGTCAACCACTTTGAGCCTAGAAGTTGGTGTTTATTTCAGATCTAAAACCCTTAATCTTAACCTGGGGCAGGGTAGTTATGTTCAGATAGTTTGATTGTGCATTCGATCTTTCAAAAATCGTCCATATGAACACCCTCCAATTAGGTTCAACCACATGTCATCCTTCGCGCACATTTTGGAGTGTCGAAGAAGTTAAGGAAAGCTAAAATTAGTGTTGGTTGATCCTCATCCACCAATAATGTGGCAGTCAACACCTTTAAAAAATAGAAAAAAAGCCCACTAGGTCAAGTACCACAAAATGACTTAGGCAAAAGTTAGGGCATCCCGATGGACCAAAAGCTTCAGAGAAGCGGTCCAGGCAAAATTAGGGATAAAGAAAATCAATCAAAAGAGGTCACCAAAATCCTCAACAAACAAAAAAATAATAAGGTGACTGCCATTTCAAGAAAATTCGTCTTGAATCCTCATCACACCTTCGAACCCTCTTGGAAGTCGAATGCGTGTATTGAATTCACTGAACATAGGAATTGGAGATCATCAAGAAGAAGGGGTGGGTAAAAATAAATTTTGAGCCTTATATCCTTTTGTTTCAAAAAAAACCGTGAACCAAACCACGTTACAACCCTTAAAAGACCAAATTGAGACAGGGTTTATTTTGAAAGCATACTATAACAAGGTTGTGTTAACTTGACTCCAAACGATTTTTGTTAATCACTTGATGGCACCAACTTGCATACTGTGAATGACTTGATCACCATTGCGTTCTTATCAACGACTCGTTCACGGTATTTCACCCATTCATATCAATAAACTTTGATTTCAAATTTTGGCATAAGTATTGAATTAAAATTACCATTTTTGAATGAACAATTTTATTTGCGATTCAACACTTAGCATCAAAGAAATTCAATACACAGTTGAGGAACTTGATGGAGTGAAAGAAGTCTAGTCAGGGGCAAATCACTTTGAGCATCAGTTAATTCGAGCTAGTCACCCTAAGGGTCATCTAGCCAAGAGTAATCTGCTTCAAGAATCAGATCGGGGCAAGCCACCTCAGAGCTCAGTAAGTCCAATCACTCCATGGTTCAGTTAGCCGAGAGTAATTTGCTTCAAGACTTAGACTGGGGCAAGCCACCTCAGAGCTCAATAAGTCCAACTATCCAAAGGACAGTCAACCAAGAGTCTGCCATTCCAACATTTGGTTAGTCAAGTTCGGACCATTGCAAGTTTCAAACACTTAGGGCAAGCCATCTCGAGGTAGTCTCCTGGAAAGTTGTATCCAAACCCACTTTCAAGGTGAACATTTTCAAAAACCCAACAAACTGGGGTAAGATGAGCCACAGAGGGGCAGAACCTCCTTCTTTGTGCTTTCAAACTGCTCAAACGAATTCTGCCATACGTCAACAACTATTGAGTTTAAGATGAGTGCCCGAAAATTATGCTAGCACGATTCATTAATCCTCCAAAAGGATCCATTGGCTAAGCTGTGGCTATCAAACTGGATAGAATCCTCCTTTGACAACATCTATCATAAAATATTTGGTTGAGTTCTCGGTGTTGAGGAATCATGAGCTTCCATAAAAAGCCTTTACAAACTCCCAGTCTGCCCAGTGTCAGCATTCTCATAATCATGATCATTCATATATCATGCATAAAAGGAAATTCAAATCATGCATAGCCGAAATGTACTTCGTGCTCATTTTGCATTGACTCAGGTCTTGTTGTCGATCCTATGATCCTTTGACCTTTGATTCCAGTTTGTATTTGGTGCCCTTAAACCCACATCCGGTTTTCGCAGTCATTTTCAAATCCAATTTTTGTTCAATACCGTTCAGGTCATATATGAACCTGTTGTTGAGTTTTATTCCAGTGTCAGGTCATACATGAACCTGTTCTGAAGATTTTTCCTATGTTTGTTCAATACTATTCAGGTCATGTATGAACCTGTTGTTGAGCTTTATTCCGGTGTCAGGTCATACTTGAACCTGTTCTGAAGATTCTTTCCTTTTGTTCAATATTATTCAGGTCATATATAAACCTGTTGCTGAGCTTTATTCCAGTGTCAGGTCATACATGAACCTGTTCTGAAGATTTTTTCTCTGTTTGTTCAATACTATTCAGGTCATGTATGAACCTGTTGTTGAGCTTTATTCCGGTGTCAGGTCATACTTGAACCTGTTCTGAAGATTCTTTCCTTTTGTTCAATACTATTCAGGTCATATATGAATCTGTTGTTGAGCTTTATTCCGGTGTCAGGTCATACATGAACCTGTACTGAAGATTTTTTTCTCTGTTTGTTCAATACTATTCAGGTCATATATGAACCTGTTGTTGAGCTTTATTCCGGTGTCAGGTCATACATGAACCTGTTCTGAAGATTTTTTCTCTGTTTGTTCAATACTATTCAGGTCATGTATGAACCTGTTGTTGAACCTTATTCCAGTGTCAGGTCATATATAAACCTGTTCTGAAGAGTCTTTCTCTATGATTGTTTCAGTGTTGTCAAGTCATATATGAACCTGCTGATGAGCTTTCATTCCAGTATTATCAGGTCATATATGAACATGTTGATACACTCTTCTTGAATTTTTCTGAGTTTGTTAGGTCATACCTGAACCTGCTGTCAGAACTTCATGCTATTCCCCAGTGTTGTCAGGTCATATATGAACATGTTGATACACTCTTCTTGAATTTTTCTGAGTTTGTTAGGTCATACCTGAACCTGCTGTCAGAACTTCTTGATATTCCCCAGCGTTGTCAGGTCATATATGAACTGGTTGTAGCATCTTTTCCTTTATTCTGGTTAGTAGGTCATATGTGAACTTACTACCGAAACCTCTTGTATTCCAAGTATCGATTATCAAATTTCACTTTGAGTACTCCCCGTTGTGTCTGACTCTCCAGCAGGACTGTTTCCTCAGCAAGTTGTTTCTTACCATTTGTCTGTCTTCCTGTGGACCATCAGCATTCCCCACAGTTTGGTCTGTCTAAGTAGCATCTCCTGTTAAGGGTCCACTATATCCCTAGCAGATAAAATAAAAAAAATCACAAAAAAGAGAGAATCCTGCATCCATGCATATCATATCATATCATATCATATCACATTATGACATAGGAATTCAGGATCAAAATCCGGGTCTTCTTTGTATTTAACCATCTCCCACTATGATCATATGAAAAGTGTCCTGCTTCATATTCTCTAGTTGAAGATACTTAAATAGGGGCAACTGTCATACCCCGATTTTGGCCCTGAATTTTTTTTTTTTTTTTCATCAATCAGTCATTTGCATTCCTCCTCATGACCATTTCACGTTTAAACTCTTCACTCCATATTGAAAGATCTTTTATTCATGTTACAATCATTTCATTCATGCATGATTAAAATAATTTTCCACATGTCTTCTGTGTAGGTGTTTAATTGGCTGCATTGTATGGTAAAACACTAATGTCTTGACTGATGTCATGACATGTAAATGTAACTACATTATAGTTACTGCAGGACTAGCTAACACAGGATTATTGAATGCTGTGACATTCATACCTGTCAACAGATACTAAGGAATAGAACATCAGGAGTTCTGTTAGAACTTAGTATTCACTTGCAGTCTGGTTATCAAGGAAGAACCAGACCTGGCATAAGGCCTACTGATTGAATGTCAAACTGGATGTTGTGACATTCATCATTGACAGCAGCTACTGAAGATTGGGCAGAGTGGTGTTCTGCTATACTTCAGCACTTTACTTAGTTTGTTATTCAAGAGAATAGCAGAACTAACTTAAGGCCAATTGTGTAAATGTTAAGTTGGACACTTTGACATTTACTAATGTAAGCTGGTACTGTAGTATGGTCATATTGATCATGTACAGGTCAGCAAATTTGTACAGTCTGTTTTCTGGGAAAACAGACTCAGCATATGGACCTTGATGTCAAGCTGAATGTCGTGACATTCATGCCTGACAGCATATGCTAAATTGTAGGTTGTTCAGTTTTCTGTTACAGCTTTCTCAGGCTATTCTTTAGGAAGTCAACAGCTTAGAGAAAATCCAGGAAATCAACAACCAAGCTACATTCAATGAACCTAACAAATAGCCTATTTGTTAGCAACCTAAATATTGAATTTGAGGGAACGTATGTGACCTAAAATTCAGGAAAATACAGGTGCAAAAGCCCAGGTGCTGCAATATAAAAAGGAAGGCATTCCTCCATTCAGTTTCAGGGATTTTGAGGCGTGAAGATTTAGTGTGTCCATCTTACTTCACTGCTGTATTTTTGTGAGTCTAGAATTAGACGTATCTTGTAAGCCAAGTCATTATCAAATAGATGATTGCTTTGGCATAGGGTGTTCATTGAGTTGTAAGTGTTGTGTCACTCAAAGCTTTTAAGCGTGAGTGCTGTGTATCTTGGTTTAAGCTGTGAAGCATAACCAAGAGTTGTTTTTGAAGTGTGACTTCAAAGTGTTTTTAATATCACTGAGGTGATTGAGGGGGAGTGAGTAGGAACTCTGATCTTAGATTAAGATTGAAATTGCATTGGGTAGGGATTAAGTGATAAGTTGTAAACGGGTGAGTTTAGCTTTGAATTGATACTACTAATAGTGGATTTCCTCCCTGGCTTGGTAGCCCCCAGATGTAGGTCATGTTGGACTGAACTGGGTGAACAATTACTTGTGTTATTTACTGCACTTACAATTAAGTTCTGCATAATCCCTGTCTGTGCAGAATTGGATGTCATAACAACCAGTGTGACATCCAAAGTCTGATAACTAGAATTTCAATTGGTATCAGAGCAGGCACCCTGCCTGTGAAGTTCTGGGTGAGATCTAGGGAAGTTACTTTCTAGTACCATGGACAAGGATTTAGGACACTCAAACAGACCACCCATGTTGGATGGATCTAATTATGATGACTGGAAGCCTCGCATGATAGCCTTCTTAAGGTCTCTAGACAGCAAAGTATGGAGAGCTGTCAACAAGGGATGGGAACATCCAACGAGGACTGATGAAGATGGAGTCAGTGTGCAGATTCCTGAAGAAGATTGGGACAAGGAACAAGAGGCATTAGCTCTTGGAAATTCCAAAGCCTTGAATGCACTGTTCAATGGAATCACTAAAAACATCTTCAGGCTGGTGCACCATTGTGAACTAGCTAAGGAAGTGTGGGATACCCTCAAGGTAACTCATGAAGGTACTTCCAAGGTGAAGATGTCAAAACTTTAGATGCTGACTACCAAGTTTGAAAATCTGAGGATGAAAGAGGATGAGACTATTCATGACTTCCACATGAATATTCTTGAAATTGCAAACACCTCTGGTGGACTAGGTGAGAAAATGACCGAAGAGAAACTTGTAAGAAAGATTCTCAGGTCCTTGCCTAAGAGGTTTGCTATGAAGGTCACTGCCATAGAGGAGGCTCAGGACATCAGCAATATGAAGGTAGATGAGCTCATTGGTTCTCTCCAAACCTTTGAAATGGGCTTAGGTGAGTATGCTGAGAAGAAGAAAAGCATAGTCCTTATAGGAGAAGGATATACTGGAGGTGATGAAAGTATATCAGAAGCCTTAGCCATGCTTGGGAGACAGTTCAACAAGCTCATAAAGAAAGTTGATCAACAGGGTAAATCTAATGTCAAGAACATCCCATCTGACATAAAGAAACGATCAACTCATAAAGAAAAGGCCAACCAAGGCAAGGGAATCCAGTGCCATGGATGTGAAGGATGTGGTCATAGTAAGGCTGACTGCCCTACCCTTCTCATGAGGCAAAGGAAAGGGTTATCTGTCACCTGGTCAGAAGAAGACACTGAGAGTGAATCTGAAGGAGATTCGGGCAAACAAGTCAATGCTCTGACTAGTGTTTGTGCCTCAGAGGATAACTCAAGTGGAGATGAACTCACATTGGATGAGCTTGCTGTTTCATATAAAGAATTATGTGTTAAAAGTGCAGAAGTTTGCATCCAAGGAGAAAAGCATAAGAAACTCATCAAAGAACTAGAAGCTGAGAAACTAGAGCAGCTGAAAGTCATAGAGGGTCTGAAGAGTGAGATTTCGTTGCTAATCTCTAAGCTAGACCATATGACCAAATCCATCAAAATGTTGAATAAGGGATCTGACACCTTGGAAGAAATCCTGAAGACGGGACAGAAGTCTGGAAACACATCTGGTCTAGGCTTTGGGAAAAGATCCTCAACTGAACGCAAACGCCCAAAGGCTAAAGTTCAGAAGTCCAAAGGGATGTCTCATTCAAAGTCACAACATCGAGGAACCAGAATGAACAACCATCAGAAGAAGAAATTCAAGAGATGGAAATGTCATTACTGTGGTAGATTCGGTCACATAAAACCATTCTGCTACAGGCTGCATGGTTACCCAAACCAGACCCCTCAAGGTAGGCCCAAGAAAAAGATGTCTACTCATAATGCTCCCATTAAGAAACCAATATGGGCGGCTAAGCAGACACCTCAGGCCAATCCTAAGCAGCTGGCATCTAAGATGCAGTTCTCTCCTGAGAATCAACAGTGTGTTGCTAACCTTGCTCACACTTCTTCAAGGGGACATATCAAACAAGATTGGTACCTTGATAGTGGCTGCTCAAGGCATATGACTGGGATGAACTACCTAGTGGTGAATCTACATCCCTCTAACACCAAGTCTGTGACATTAGGTGATGGAACCGAAAGAGAAGTCATGGGTGTTGGGAAGCTGGACTGTCCAGAAGCTCCAAAATTGAGTGATGTATTGTTAGTAAAAGGACTAACAGTGAACCTCATAAGCATAAGCCAGCTGTGTGACCAAGGATATAAGGTGGAATTTACCAAGGGAGGATGTGTGGTGTTGAATAGGAGAAATCAAGAAGTGATGAGAGGAGATAGATCCAAAGATAATTGCTATCTATGGAAATCTAAAGACTCTATCAACCCTCCCAAGTGTCCTTTGACCAAGGGAGATCAGGAAGGGAAGGTGGGACATGGAAAACGTGATGCACCTCAGGTAAAAGGAGTGAAGAAGAGCATTTCCAAGGGAACTATGAGAAGAGCCTCATATCTGTCCTTAGATAAAAGGACATACTATGGAAAATGTCTGCTCAAAAGTAATGAGCCCTTGGTTACCTTTGGCCATCATACAACTGATATGACAGCGAGGGACAGACAGAGGTGCATGTTATTGACGTCTGCAGAAACTCAGTACCTTGCCTGTGGATGCAGTTGGTCACCTCCAGTTTGGAGGAACCTGATGCAGACAGAGTACAATGTCACACAGAATGTCATGACATTGTACAGTAAGGACAAAAGGAGAAGGTGTGCATCTGAAAAGTTATAGCAACTAATGAAGTTAGTTAGCTACTGTTTAATAAGTCAAATTATTAAACATATGGTGAGCGCTGAGTGGTCAAAATCTAATAGACCTTACTCCTGCACAAAGCGTTTCACATTCAGTCGTTTCATTCTCCACTCGTGCAAACCCTCGTCCAAAGAAACGATTCATCTTCCCTCTCCAATTTTCAGCATGGCTCGTCAATCAGACACCTCCTCGTACACCACCATGTCTGATTCTCACAGCACCGAGTCTCACCACCCTACCCGGGAGGAACCAGTTGTGGACGCAGCAACTTCGTCCCATGCAAGAAGACCTAAGGAAACGGTCACTGGGATTTCATCAGAAATCGCTCTTGATGAACACACAAGGGAAGGGTCAAGGTATGTACATAACTCCATTGCAACTATCGTCACTCAGATACTATCTGGCAATCGAGATGTTCCTGGGGTTTCTGTTCCCTTGAACACAATCATTCCTGACATTGCTGCATGTCAAGATAAAGCTGTTGTGTTGAGAAAAAATGTCACTGACAATGTTGAGCAACCAGATGCTCATGAGGGATCAAAGGTTGAAAAACCCTCAGGCAAGGTGAGAAGTGAGAAGGCCAAGGTTACTCAAAGTGTTGAGGACAAGTCTAGGGCTGAGACGATTAACGTGGAAGATCTCTCAGACAATGATCTTCTGGCTACAGTTGTTCCTAGGATAGCCAAGAGAGTCAGGACCAGAAGGGATAAAAAGGCCGTGGAGTTGAAGTCCCCCTCCAAGGAAGTTGGTGCACAAAACCCTCACAAGCAACCAGAGTCAGAAAGCACACACAAGAGGAAAAGCTATGGACCTACAAAAGCTTGGAGCAAAGAGGTGCCTAAGAAGGTGAAAACCAAAGCTGTGGTGGCAGAATCTGAATCTGATGCCCCATGTGATGTCACAACATCCATGTCCAGGAAGAAGCCCTCTTCCAGTAGGTTGGCAACCAGTGTCCCAGAAGTTCCCATTGACAATGTGTCCTTCCACTTTGCCTCCAGTGTTAACAGGTGGAAGTATGTGTACCACAAGAGGACTCCAGCTCCTACTCATCTGAAGTTAACCAAAGATGATGGAGGACCCAGTGTTGATCAATGCCTGTACAGAAGCATGATAGGTAGTCTGCTGTATCTAACTGCAAGTAGACCTGACATTTCCTATGCAGTTGGAGTGTGTGCCAGATATCAAGCAGAGCCCAAGGTGAGTCACTTGAATCAAGTCAAAAGGATCCTCAAGTACATCAATGGGACATGTGACTATGGGATGCTGTACTCACATGGGTCTGAGCCTGTCCTATCTGGGTACTGTGATGCTGATTGGGCTGGAAGTGCTGATGACAGAAAAAGCACATCAGGTGGATGTTTCTTCTTAGGAGAAAACCTCATATCGTGGTTCAGCAAGAAGCAGAATTGTGTCTCTCTGTCCACTGCAGAGGCTGAATACATAGCGGCTGGAAGCAGTTGCTCCCAACTGGTTTGGATGAAACAAATGCTCACTGAGTACAATGTCAATCAAAATGTCATGACATTGTTCTGTGATAATCTCAGTGCCATCAACATCTCCAAGAATCCCATCCAACACAGCAGGACCAAACATATTGACATTAGGCACCACTTCATCAGAGATCTGGTGGAAGACAAGGTGATCACTTTGGAACATGTAGCCACGGATCTTCAACTGGCTGACATATTTACAAAGGCTCTGGATGCTACTCAGTTTGAAAACTTAAGGAGCAAACTGGGAATATGTCTCTCTGAGACATTATAGCAACCACTGATGTTTGGGATAAATTGTTTAATATCTCTGCCTATTAAACGATTTGTACAAGACTATGATTGGTCAACATATCATAGCTATGCTGCGCGCAACAAGGGTGAATACAAGAGGGTAAGGAGACACCCTACAGAGAGAAGGCCTCTGTACCTGCAGGAGTTCAAGGATGCTGTTCATGCAGGAGTGGTTCTGGATGTCAGAAACAACATCATGGCATCTGATATGGTGGTACCTACTGTAAAGCAAAAGTGGGTGATCACTTGATCGAAGCTGTGAAGCAAGATCAAGTGGATGTGAACTTGGTTGAAACTGTGAAGTAAAACCAAGTCTGGAACTCTGTCATTGTGCTCTGCCTATGTTGTTGACTTTGGCAACATTTGTGACAAAAAGGGGGAGTAATAACCACCAATACCCCTGACAAACAGAGTGGGTCTAACAGACTCTCATGACAGATCTGAAGATTCCCCCTGCAGCTGATGTTGAAGTTTAGGTGCAACTTCTAATATATAGGTGCTGCTATGAGAAGTTTTTATTTAACTTCCATGTGTGTGAGTGTGCTGCCACTCTGAATGTATTAGCTAGTATTATTCCGCTGCCATGAACTCTGTTATGGGGATCAAAGTGTTTTAGCCAAAAATTTGCCAAAGGGGGAGTTTGTAGGTGTTTAATTGGCTGCATTGTATGGTAAAACACTAATGTCTTGACTGATGTCATGACATGTAAATGTAACTACATTATAGTTACTGCAGGACTAGCTAACACAGGATTATTGAATGCTGTGACATTCATACCTGTCAACAGATACTAAGGAATAGAACATCAGGAGTTCTGTTAGAACTTAGTATTCACTTGCAGTCTGGTTATCAAGGAAGAACCAGACCTGGCATAAGGCCTACTGATTGAATGTCAAACTGGATGTTGTGACATTCATCATTGACAGCAGCTACTGAAGATTGGGCAGAGTGGTGTTCTGCTATACTTCAGCACTTTACTTAGTTTGTTATTCAAGAGAATAGCAGAACTAACTTAAGGCCAATTGTGTAAATGTTAAGTTGGACACTTTGACATTTACTAATGTAAGCTGGTACTGTAGTATGGTCATATTGATCATGTACAGGTCAGCAGATTTGTACAGTCTATTTTCTGGGAAAACAGACTCAGCATATGGACCTTGATGTCAAGCTGAATGTCGTGACATTCATGCCTGACAGCATATGCTAAATTGTAGGTTGTTCAGTTTTCTGTTACAGCTTTCTCAGGCTATTCTTTAGGAAGTCAACAGCTTAGAGAAAATCCAGGAAATCAACAACCAAGCTACATTCAATGAACCTAACAAATAGCCTATTTGTTAGCAACCTAAATATTGAATTTGAGGGAACGTATGTGACCTAAAATTCAGGAAAGTACAGGTGCAAAAGCCCAGGTGCTGCAATATAAAAAGGAAGGCATTCCTCCATTCAGTTTCAGGGATTTTGAGGCGTGAAGATTTAGTGTGTCCATCTTACTTCACTGCTGTATTTTTGTGAGTCTAGAATTAGACGTATCTTGTAAGCCAAGTCATTATCAAATAGATGATTGCTTTGGCATAGGGTGTTCATTGAGTTGTAAGTGTTGTGTCACTCAAAGCTTTTAAGCGTGAGTGCTGTGTATCTTGGTTTAAGCTGTGAAGCATAACCAAGAGTTGTTTTTGAAGTGTGACTTCAAAGTGTTTTTAATATCACTGAGGTGATTGAGGGGGAGTGAGTAGGAACTCTGATCTTAGATTAAGATTGAAATTGCATTGGGTAGGGATTAAGTGATAAGTTGTAAACGGGTGAGTTTAGCTTTGAATTGATACTACTAATAGTGGATTTCCTCCCTGGCTTGGTAGCCCCCAGATGTAGGTCATGTTGGACTGAACTGGGTGAACAATTACTTGTGTTATTTACTGCACTTACAATTAAGTTCTGCATAATCCCTGTCTGTGCAGAATTGGATGTCATAACAACCAGTGTGACATCCAAAGTCTGATAACTAGAATTTCATTCTGTCCAACTATGCCTTTGATGGCCTTAGGGGCAACGTCGGGAAGTGCAACATCTAAGACATGAGAAATTTTACCAACTAGTGGTCTCAAGGACGGTGAAAGAAGCACGCGAGTTTAATATGACTAAGAATGATGATTTTGTTGGGCTGGGAGAAAATGGACAATTTGGGATATACATCAATTCATGGAGAGTTACCCAAGTTTGATTTAAAAAGGAATAAAACTTCATCGGTTTACTCGGCCGCATCAAATAGACCTTGGGAAACCATATTTAGTGGGTCATCACATGTCTAAACTCTACTTTCTAGTTGCTGCATGTGGGCATGACAATTAATGGTGACTATTTGTATGCTTATAGTTTAAGCAGTACGAGAATGGACAACCAATGTACCGGAGAGGACTCCACGCTCTAAAATTTTGTTTTGCCAGTTGCTTAAAGTTATATATGTTCTTTGGTATCTCTTGAATGAAAATTTTGACAATAACAAATGTGGTTTACGTGAGTGTGTTTCAAAAAGGTTTAAGCTTGCATTGTAACAATTTTGGTAGGATTGTGATACTGTGAATGAGTCTAGATAAGTATTTGGAAATGATATGCAATGTACAGTCCATGTAACAGTACTGCGAATTCCGATTTACTCTATTCATCAATTGTTTTCTACATTCCTTACAAAAAAAAATAAAATAAAGAAAGAAGACTGTTGCTCAGACGGAACCATTTCAACCAGAGATTTGATTCGAGAAATTCCGGTGGTGAACCATCCACTTCTCTCTGTTGTGTTTGGGCTTTGAGAAACAGCCTTTGCTTCACATAGCAGTTGGAGTTGCAGAAAAGCTCATCGAAGAACAGCGTAATCGTCAATATGAGAAAGAAGCTTCTCATCTCATGCTCCTCCCTCCGCTCAATTCTCAACGTCACTCCCAAATGCGATCACTTGTCCATTGAGGTTTGTGATTCTGTTGGATCATCAAAGTTTCAGTGGCGTGGATGGTCACATGCTGCTGCTTGTGTTCCTTCAGAAACTTCAGATATCCGCTAGAAGAGAGGACAGAGGGTTCCGAAACATGAACGGAGAGCTATGGTATCCATCAGAGAATGCTGGAAAACTCCCTGCAATAAAACATACCCAGAAAGAAGTTGGTGGCAGTTATTATGTTATTCGGGAAATCATTCAGGAACTAGAATACAAATCCAAAATGAAACCTGTAAACAACATTGGTGAGATACCAGTGGCAAAGCTATTTGATGAAAGTAAACTTAAAACCGCTGAATCTGTTAGTGTTTCACCTGGTGATATTAAGACTGTCAAAGATGGTCCAATCCAAGGTCGTGTTCAACCGGTCCGTGTACATGTTACCCTTGCACCTGAGTTTCTTGAAGGAAAGGGAGGTCCACAGATTTCCTCTTGGGAGGCAAGGTTGTGTAATGAATTTGAAGTCATCTCCACACCAGATGATCATTGCACCACATCTGCCATCTGTTACGAAAAAACCTAGCAAACAAATTGATGAACAAATGTAGAATCGCCAAACCAGTAGAAACTTGAGAAATTACAAACCAGTAGAAACTTGAGAAATTACAAACCAGTAGAAACTTACCTCATCCTTGACATATTGGAAAGTTTGATTATTCGGTTCTTGGACTGAAACCAACTGCAAACGACGTCGACTGTTGGATATTGGTAGATTGTTGATTGAAGGCCAGATAGAATCAGTTGCATCATTGAAGGTTGAATAGCACGTGCCGTTTGCATAGCTGATTTGAGAGGATTGTAGAAGATACCGCAAGGCTGTTCCGGATGAGGGTACCGCAAGGCTGTTCCGGATGAGGTTTGGTTTAGTGTTCGTGATGGTTGTACAGGTTAACGGTTTGTAGTATAGAATCCACGGGGATTCGTGCGATTCAGTTGTGGTGGCGAAGCCGCAGGTGGTTTTGTGCTGCTGTCGACAGGGGATTCGCCGACAGTTGCTTTGTCTCGTTGAAACTTCCACTTTCACTTTAAAAACTTCATACATGAGTCTCTCACACTCCTCTCCAACTCTTTGCCGAGAAATGACCTGGGCCTTATCTGCTTTGAGCAACACTACATAAGCCAAAATAACTCCCGTGTATTGTTGTTGTTCCATCATGTGAATACATATGCATTTTGTTTCGTTACTGCAGTTGGAGACGTTGCATGTGGTTCACATCAGGTTGCAGTTTTGGTTTCCAAAGCAGCATTTCAATTCATCCAAGGCGCTTCACCAAGTTCCTACAACAAATTATGCAATGCTGAGTAACCTACAGGCGGGCGTTAACAGCACGGTCAACTCGGCCTATGCATCCATAACAGCTGCGTTTTGCATTCCTGCATTAAAAAAAATTGATTGATCAGGATAATTTGAAAATCCAAGTTGTGGCTACAACAGGAGGTATCAGTCTAAAAGAGGACATAATGCACTTACATCAACCAGTTCATCTGCTTGTCGGTACCGCAGGGAGGATACCGGATCTTACTAAGAAGGGTGTTTGCATTCTTAAGCATTGCTCGACGTTGGTTTTGTACGAAGCTGATAAACTTCTTTCCCCAGAGTTCCAGCTTTTGATTCAGGAACTGATTCATTTTCTTCCAACAAACCTCCTGCACGATATTAACCACGACAATATCAACAGCTACGATGAAAGAAGAAAGTTCATTTTTGCAAGAGAAATTCACTGCAGTGAAAACATAATAGTTAGCCAAGGCAGTAAAGATTCGAAAATATCCCAAAATGGAATAGAGACAAAAATGAGGAAGAAAGCACGAGCTCAGAATATCATTTTCGGGTTTAGCATTAAACAGGGCAATTCGTTTCTGAGTACATCCAAAGTAATTTGCAGGGATGCTCCTTTGAACACCAAAGACACCATTTGAAACCCTAATCAGCAAAACATAAATAGTGGGAAGAGAATCAGTGAGAGGGACGGAACAAAAATCTCAAAGAAAAGCCCCAAACACAAAAAAGGATCCCAAAGTTAAAATCACGAAAACCTGAAAGCAAGCAAAGGGAGGCATTTGTAAGCTCGTCATTACCGCCACCGAAGGTGAGTTTTCGATTGAATCCCTCTGAAGCATTTGATAGAGAATGATTGATTGAGTTTGAGAGTGTGAGAGAGATTCGTTGAGGGTGATGACAGTTGAGAGAGCGCGACTGAGAGAGAGGTTTGGTGTGAGTGAGATTGCGAGAGAGAGTCTCGTCTGAGGGAGAGCGTTTGAGCGAGCTTTGCTGAGAGTGATCGAGAGGGATTCGTGAGATTGAGGACGGTGAATAGTATATCTCCCCATTTTCCATTTATTTATTTTCTTCCCTTTTTAAAAACAGAATAAGTTTTTTTTTGAAACCTTTAACATTTTTCGTTTAAACTTCCTAAGTTTAGTTAATAAGTATTTCCCCATTTTCAATTCATATTCCGTTGAAGAACCCAACAGCCAAGCGGCTGGGTTTAATTATGGTAGTCCAACAGATTTCCTTTTTATTAGTTTTTTATTTTAATTCTAATTTTTAATTTACCTCGGTTTATTTATCCAAATTAGCATTAAAATGATAACTAATCATAAGTGGCCTGGTGGAGAGGGGGTGGTGTTCATGGTCTTTAGTGGAGTGAGTTCAATACCTATATGAAGCACTTTATTTCTCTTAGCATTCATTTTGTTCTTTATGTTTACGCTTTATTATACTCATAGTTACATTATTGTTCATTTTCATACCCTTGTAAGTCGATTGCTTTTAAGCATCGCCATCAACCTCACATAGCTTACTCTTGGGCTTTCTTACAATGAGCCGGTTCTCTTGCACTTACACTCATGCTTTGCATTATTTGTTGTTTGGGCCCGATTTAATTATTTCATGTTTTTGAATCCCCATTTGACAAAATGTACCCCACTCCCCCGATGTGTAATAATCTTGTACTGTTTTATTTCTTTATTTGCTTGACTGTTTAGTTAGATACTAACACAAGAATAAAATCAACAAATTTCAAAAAATACAAAAATATGACTCGATCCAATGTCGAGTATTTTCTCAATAAACACATCAATTCATTTCTCCCTCCTATTCTATTCCATTTCCTTCAAACTTTCATCAAACGCTTGATTCAACGTCAAGCCATTTTTTCTAATAAAAAACTCAAAAAATATTAATTTATAGTTAAAACCTTTTCAATAAGATGGAAGTGGAACGTGGTGTATACCGCGCACTCCTGAGACTAGGATTCGAGATGTATATCTCGCCAATCCTAGTTCTCGCCATCATCCAAATTTATCCACTTTGTTTTCTCTCAAACACTCATTCAAATCTTTCTCAAACGTCCACCAATACTTGATCTAGGGTCAAGTCATTTTCACAACAAAACTCAAAATACCTAATTCTTATTTAAACACTTTCTCAATAAAGGTGGAAATGGAACATGGTGTATACCATGCACTCCTGAGATTAAGATTCGAGACGTATGCCTCGCCTATCTTAGTTCTCGCCATCATTTAAAATTGTCAATGCGGTTTCTTCAAACCCTTTCTCAATCAAAACTCAAAATACCTAATTCTTATTTAACACTCTTTCAATAAAGGTGGAAATGGAACATGGTGTATACCATGCACTCCTGAGATTAAGATTCGAGACGTATGCCTCGCCAATCTTGGTTCTCGCCATCGTCTAAAATTGTCAATGCGGTTTCTTCAAACCCTTTCTCAATCAAATTCCAAAATACTTAATTCCTATCTTAACCTCTTTCAATAAAGATGGAAATGGAACATGGTGTATACCATGCACTCCTGAGGCTAGGATTCGAGATGTATATCTCGCTCATCCAAGTTCTCGTCGTCACTCAAAATACATCCAACCGATCAAACTCTTTTCTCGCCGCCGTGCGACTAATCAGAAACATTTTTCATAAATGAAAGATATATTGTCTTAAGTGATACAAAACAATGCTTCGGCCACGATTGTTGAGTAGAGATAAATGACGCTTTTCCGAATGTAGATTTATAAATCCGTTCGATGTGTGGTATGCGTCCACTCCTCATCTGTTTTGGGTAAAACAATGTTTTCGTCGATTAATACAGTATAGCTTTCGCTAAAATCGACCAACAAACAAACATTTTTCTACCCAGAACTACGTAAGCCTTGATTTCTCTTTTGAGATACGTAGGAGCATGATTTTTAAATCTTGTCAGGCCCATTAATAAAAAACTTAGGTTTAGTCCTTCGTTAAAAATCCAAAAATATTTCTTCTATCTTCTATTCTTTCTTTCCCACCTAATAAATTGAAAAGCCTAATATTTAAAACTAACATTAACGCACACAACTGACCTAATGGTTCCCGTTGAGTACAACGGACGTGAGGGGTGCTAATACCTTCCCCTTGCGTAATCGACTCCCGAACCCTGATATTGGTTGCGATGACCATATCTTATCCTTTCTTTTGTCTTGGGTTTTATCGATATTTCCCCTTTCCTTTTTAGGAATAAATAAAGTTCGGTGGCGACTCTGTTCAGTCCATCATTGCGAGCATGCGATCGCGCTTCGATTTGAAGTCGTATACCCTTTTTTTCGAGGTGCGACAGTCATCATTTTATACCCAGTAACCGGTATCCCGATGTCCTTTCTTGGCGGTCGACTTATCCTTCATTAACCCAGTAACCGGTTATGGATAATCTTCCATGCGAGTATGTTATCTACGTTATGACGGTAATAGATAATATATCTCATGCGCTCTTCAGTCGAAGTCTTTTTTTCCCCAGTTGAGTAAGATTCATATTTCCTTATGGAATTGAATGCCCATTCTGTAAGTCGAGTTTGCTTTTTCAGCCCTTCTTTCGGATGATGAATGTCTTGGATATGTTCCCAATTCACGCCTGGTTGGTCACCTATTATATGCCCAGTAACTGGTATCCCTAGTGTTCGTTCCTTCTGCTCCATATTATGACTTTTTGTCCCCTGTGGAGTCGGATTTCTCCCAGAGCGTGTTGTTCTCTCACCCAGTAACCGGTGTTTTGATAACATGTCTCTTTTTGAGTTTATTACCCAGTAACTGGTAATATCTCAGTGTTTCTTCCTCAACTGATGTCCTTTGTGGACATCCCCGTCTGAGTCCGGATTTTTATCCGAAGTATCCTTTACGGATAGTCTTGCTGTATTGGCATATTCCCCAATACGTACAATTTTGCGTCAGCTCGAGTCTTTCCATTGATTTATTTTCGTGGAATCCCTTCGTGTCTCCCAACAAGTTTTCAAGTCGTGGCCTACTCACGCATTTTTACTTTTATTTCCCCAGAGTCTCTATCTCCCTAGTGAGTGCGTTACTCCTATTGGGTTTTTCAGTTCTTTCTGATTTCTTTTCCTTCGTGGCAATCATTCACCATGAAGATTTTATTTTGCATGCATACATTTGCATCATGAGGTCTCTTAGGGACCAAAATTCATCCCTTTGTTATTATTTAAGCCCATTCTACCTCGTCGAGACGAAGATTTTAACCTTCATATCTCTGGCTAGAATGACCTTAAATAGAGGCATTTGTAAGACCCTAATTTTTTCCCTAAGATCCCTCATGGCATCATATCATTGCTCAGTGCATTGCCTCAAGGATCATAGCATGTTTGACTCCTTAACCCTAGGGTTGGGACTTGTGTGAGTGGTTTGAGACCACCAAGCATGCTTGTATTGTATATTATTGCTTTTCTTATTTGCTTACTAACCAAAAGCACATAAATATGTCACTAACTCTTTTTGTTTTGAAGCTCAAGTGATCATGTGCTCCCATGCTCCTAGGAGGCTCCTAAGCTCAATGCAATGGCTAGATGAAGATGAGAAAAAGCATGACAATGATCCACAAAGCTCCTAATCATCATATATGTCTCCCAAGTATCTCAAATTGCCAATTTGATCAAGATAACCCAAAGGGCTTGAGGATTGTTTCCCAAGGAAACCCTAAATTCAACTGTGCTTCGACTATGCCTTGTCCATGAAGCAACCTCAACCTATGATCAAGTTTAATCAAGGTAAGTTCTTTAATTAATTATTTTATGCATATATGAGCTTATTTGAGGATCCTCAGTCATTTTATTCATCAAGATTAGAAGTTTGGCCTTGAGAAGTTGACCAGTCAAGTCATCTAATTAAATTGAGGTCCATTGAGATGTAACTTTTTATGTGTTTTTCAAATGAAGAGGACCCCAAGATAAAACATGTTCTTAAGAGCCATATGAACAACTTTCATTTTTATCAAAAATCCATTTGAAACTTGGAAGGTCATGATTCATTTCAAAACATTATAGGTCATTTTGACTGAAACCCTAATTTTAGGTCAACTTCCCAAGGACCTAACTTCCTTAATTTTTATGATTTTTAGGTGAGGAAAAATGAACTGGAAAGCTTAATATGTCTA
Source organism: Lathyrus oleraceus (assembly GCF_024323335.1). Classification (NCBI taxonomy): domain Eukaryota; kingdom Viridiplantae; phylum Streptophyta; class Magnoliopsida; order Fabales; family Fabaceae; genus Lathyrus; species Lathyrus oleraceus. Next base: position 412,672,771 of record NC_066580.1, on the reverse strand, counting down.
CTTTAAATTTTATGTTGGACAAAATTTCAGAATACTAAAAGAAATACATGTAATAATACAAAATATTATAGGTCACATTGGACCTAAGTCATTGAATTTGAAAAAGTACCCAACTTCAAATGCCCATAACTTTGTCATGAAAAATCCAAATGATGCAAAATTGAAATCCAAATTGATAACATTTAAAAGATCTACAACTTTGATGTTAGATGTTTTTCCATTTAAAACTTTCATCATGCAAACAGAGGGGTTTGAATAGGCTTACTTTTGGTGAAAAATCCAAAAATATTTTCCTAATACCTATGGATCATGATAAGTCAATGAAAAATAGTCTCATCAATTTCTTATTTGATTTGATATTTATTTGATATTTTAGTTCATATTGTATTATTTTTTAGTGTTTTTAATTGTTTTTAAATACTTTCTGATTTCCAAAATTGTTGAGAAAATTAGTCAAAGCTTGTTTGACCATGTTAGACCTATGAGAATTTAATTGGACTTGTTGAAGTTGATTTGAATTGAATTTGAGGTTTGACCTTATTTGTTTATTTTATATTTGCATTTTATTTTAATTCAAAAAATACCAAAAAAATATTGTTGACTTGTTGACTTGTAATCTTCATTTCTTTTCTGTTTGGCATTGGTTGATGATGATTTGATTCACATTTGATCAATTGGACTTGATACTTGTTTTTTTCTTCATTCCCCTTTCATCTTGATCCCATTCATTTCCATTAATGTCAATGAGTTAATGTCTTATGGTTAGTCTTGACAAATGAGAGGCTTAACCTTCTTTGATCCAAACCAAACTCAACTTGATCCATGATCAATTGAGTTATTTTGTGTCCAAGATAGGTTGCTTCTTGGTCAAACAAATAACATAAAGTCCATACAAGGCCCTTCCCCTTTTGTTTTGGCATGGCAAGTTTGTGGACCTTGGCTTACTAGTCATGACCTCTAACTTGTGTTTATTTGCCTATATTTTTATTAACCGATCTCAGATAGGTGTGACTACTATATTAGTCCACTTACGATATAGCGCTACATTGTCTTATGACAAGCTAACATAACCTCACTAATTACTAACTTTAATTTGAGCATTTAATTTCTCGCTCTTTACTTTTAATGTCATTTATTTCTTGCTCATTATTCATATTGCTTTTCCTTTTGCTCAGTTGAGCACATATTTTATGTTTATGTCATTTTTCTTTTTCTCATTTGAGTTCATTATTGTATATAAATATATTGTTATCTTGTGTTTGTTTTGTGCTTGTTTTGTGTGAATCAAATGCAAAAGGAGAAAGGACTTAGAATTAGAACTTACCTATGGTTAAGGGAGTTCAAGAGCAACTAGGCCTCATGCCTTTAGAATGCTAAATTTGTTGAAGAGCAACTAGGCCTCATGCCTTTAGAATGATAAAACCCAAAGTTGACTTCAAAGGATTTCTCGCCCAAACTTATTATTTGTCCATTCCTCTTATTTGTAGTGTGAACCTTTTGATGTTTTCTCTTATGTGATAGGGATCCTACCTTGAGATTGTGAAAAGAGGACCATTGTCATGAGTAGCCAAGAAAAGAGAGACAAGCCAAATGGAGATCCTAGAAGCTTGAATCCAAATTGTTTGATTGCTTGTTTGTGTGGTAAGTCCAAAGGAAAGTAGCATCTTGAATCATCTCTATGATTTCAAGAAAAGGAACTCCAAGGGTTTATATTTCCCCTCTTATCTTTGTATGCTTTAGGACTAGCCCTTCTCTTCTTCTCCCCACTCTAACCAAGCCAAAAATCTTTCTCTTCAAACTTTGACTTTATTTCAAACTAGAAACCTAGGCCTTATGCCTTTGACTTTTCAAAACCATTTTTATTAATACTCATTATGAATAAATCTTAATCCAACTTTGACCTCATTTTGCAAATAAATCTAACTTGTAAATATAACTCACTTTAAGTTGTTTTTGTGGTTCCAATGACCACCTTTGTTAAAACCTTTTCATAAACATTAGTCATAGGTTTGAGTTATCATAGTGGTTGATGTAAATCTCACCTCATCCTTAGTGATTGGATTATAAGTCTCCCATACTCATTATAGGGTTAACCCCTCACTAGTATGTTGAAGCCTTCCTCACATGGTGGATTGTTGGTTTAGGTTGAGTTTTCTCCCTTTGATAACAAAAGACCTTAAGGCTTTTGATCAAATCAATTCACCAATCTTTGAGATTTTTACTCCGAACTACGAGGTTTTGATCCTACCTTTGTGATGGTACGTAGGCAATGGATTCATCCATTCAAACAACAAATTTGTAAATATAATCTATTCTCTTCTCATCCCTCCAATCTTTTTTGCATAAATCTTTTCACAAATACCAACCTACAACACATATTTGCAAAAAGGGTTCCCTTAGAGTACTAAGGATGTTTTGGGTGCGTAAAACCTTCCCATTTCATAACCAACCCCCTTACCTAGATCTCTGACATTTTTATTAGTTTTTTATTTGAAAAACTTCTTACTTGGCTTTTGTTCGCTTTTAGCCTTTCCTTTGGACAAATAAAAGTGTGGTGGCGACTCGAATTGTATGTTTACTTTTGGTTTAGTCAATAAACTTCAAGGTAACGAGAACCCCGCAACAACCCTGTAGGTTTTCGCGACATTAATAATTATATTAAATCACATATTTAACATAATAAACAGTGAGAGGTATCTAGCAACACATCATTGCTACCCAAGACACGAAAATGTCATGTGATCTGACAAATCATTTTGTGATAATACTTATGTGTATAATTACCCTTTTGCTCCTATGTCTATATTGAACACAAGGCATAGACCGTGTCATCCTTGTCTAGTTCAATATTGAGCCCGTAGACATTTATCCTGTTACGTAGGATGGGCAAATTCCATCTAGGTTACTCATGTCCCTCGACATGCTTCGTGGAGTATCCATCAATTATCTTTATGGTCATCCAGTTACAGACAATGTTTGATCAATAATAAAGCACTCGACTCTACATCTAGGGTCCATAGTGGTTTCAGGTCGAAGGGTAGTATACACCACTATCACCATGAGAATAACTTATGACACTTTGCATAACATTCTATATGGTATTCTCATAGCGGGTTAATCCAGTATAAATATTACTCCTAATATTCATACCTATGTTTAAGACTTGATAACTCTTTATCCATGATCCATGAGATGTGATCATCATTCTATATACATAATAATCTTAATGCTTTAATGTTATCCCACTTCACAACAAAGCTCGACTACAGATACTTTAAGAATATTGTCCTTATGTTTAATGGGATCTCATGATTAAGTCACACTTGATACATTAGACAAACTATCTATTCTAGGGACTTTATTAAACAAACATAATAAATAAAAAGACTTTTATTATTAATAAATAATTCGATACAAGTACCAAAAGTATTGGCCTCTAGGCTTCGACAATACATGTTTAATAATATCAAAATGGGAATAAACAAACACATCTGTTTGCTTTAAGTAATAGTTTAACTTTGTATAAGATAAGTATAAACAAAAAACACAATTTCTCTATTGAGCTATGTTGGTGTAAGCCCTAGAGGCCAATACTTTTGGTACTTGTATCGAATTATTTATTAATAATAAAAGGCATTTTCTTTATTATGGTTGATTAATAAAGTCCCTAGAATAGATAGTCCGTTTAATGTATTAAGTGTGACTTAATCATGAGAACACATTAAACATAAGGACACTATTCTTAAAGTATCCGTAGTCGAGCTTTAATGTGAAGTGGGATAACATTAAAGTATTAAGACTATTATGTTTGTAGATTGATGATCACATCTCGTGGATCATGGATAAAGAGTTATCAAGTCTTAAACATAGATATGAATATTAGGAGTAATATTTATACCGGATTGACCCGCTATGAGAATACTATATAGAAAGTTATGCAAAGTGTCATAAGTTATTCTCATGGTGATAATAGTGTATACCACTCTTCGACCTGAAACCACTATGGACCCTAGATGTAGAGTCGAGTGCTTTATTGGTGATCCAACGTTGTCCGTAACTGGATAACCATAAAGACAGTTGATGGGTACTCCACGAAGCATGCTGAGGGACATGAGTGTCGTAGATGGAATTTGCCAATCCTGCGTAACAGGATAAATGTCTATGGGCCCAATATTGAACTGGACAAGGGTGACACGGTCTATACCTTGTGTTCAATATAGACATAAGGGCAAAGGGGTAATTATACACATAATTATTATCACAGGAGGTTTTGTCAGATCACATGACATTTTCGTGACTTGGGTAGCAATGATGTGTTGCTAGATACCGCTCACTGTTTATTATGTTAAATGCGTGATTTAATATAATTGCCAACGTCGCGAAAACCTATAGGGTCACACACAAAGGACGGATTGATGAGAGATAGAATAATTAAGGAACACCGTAAGGTACGGTGCACTTAAGTGGGAGACGAAATATGGTAAGGTACCAAATACTTAAGTGATTTTGGCATATTATGAGATATGGGCCAAAATGCACTTAAGTGGGCTTTTTGGCTTGAAGCCCACACAAGTGGTTCTATAAATAGAACCCCTTGGGTAGAAGCATTGTCACTCTAATTCACTCAGACAGAAATTCAAGTAGAGACTTGGAATTTTGTTTCCCTCTTTCTCTCACTCAAAGCCTTCATTCATAACAGCTAGCACTGCGATTGAAGGAATCCGTTCGTGTGGACTGAGTAGAGACGTTGTCATCGTTCAACGTTCGTGATCGCCCCGTGGATCTGTATCAAAGGTTTTGATCATTATCAGAGATCTGCACCAAAGGTTTGAATCACCACAAGAGGTAACGATTCTATCACTGATCATGCCCATTCGTAAGGATCACTAAATGGAGAAATTTTTAAATTCCGCTGCGCCTAGATGGATATTCTCCAACAGTGGTATCAGAGCCACTTACGAAACCATGAATCTGATAACTGTTTTTGTTCTGTAATAATATGATTAAAGACAGAATGAATCAAAGGTTAAATTGAGATCGATCAAGTTACATATATGTGATATATGTAATCCTGATGCAAAATGCATTATATATGATATAGTGTTCTTGTTTCGTTCATTCAAAAACCTCGATGATTGTTTTCCTTTGAGCGATCAATGGTCGTTTGCTTCTTGATCCGACATTAGTATGGTGAAGCAATGACGTGTTGATCAATCATACTGAATTAACAATCGAGACGTGTTTGACGGTCTGAAATTGGTGCATCAGGGTTAGTGACGGCACAAGGGTTGTGTTGTCAGAGAGTTATGCAATTGGGGCTTAACTGCACAAGAGTTGTGCGTTCTAAACACTTTTCCGAACAGTGTTAACCGGTTAACGCGTATGGTTAACCGGTTAACGTAATACGAAATAATTTTTTTTTTTTAATTTTGGAACAGTGTTAACCGGTTAACGCATATGGTTAACCGGTTAACGGAATGCGAAATAAATTTTTTGAGATTTTCAAACAGTGTTAACCGGTTAACGCATTTGGTTAACCGGTTAACGCAAGGCAGAAAAGAGTTTTCTAAAAGTTTTCAAACAGTGTTAACCGGTTAACGCATATGGTTAACCGGTTAACGCAAGGAAAAATTCACCCGTTCGGCTAGAAAAAGTGCTTTGAAGTATCAAGTGTTGATACGAAAAACGACGTCAATTTTAAATGAATTGTTCATTAAAATTTTCGAGCCACCGTCCGCTGACCGGGCAGCGGAACACCCGTTCCCGCTGTCCGGGCAGCGGAACCCCGGCTAACTCTGCGTAGTGTGATCGGTCGTCGAAATTTAATTTGATTTTAATTAATTAAAGGAATTAATTATAATAATAATAAAGTGTTTATTATTGCCTTGTGGTGATCGGTTATGGCCTTAGTTTTCCTTTGTTTGATTTTGGGTTTTAAAATACGACCTGCGTGTCGTGCCTCTCTCTTAATCTCCAAAATGTAACTTCTTTTCTCATCTCACTCCCTCGTATGTAAAACGAGTTTCTTTCATGTAATGTAATGATATGAAGAAAGCAAAGAAGTCAGTGCCAAAGGAGGACAACCTTGAAGATCTTGCTTGGAGAAGCTTAGATCGTTGTAGGTTAGCCTAGGTTCTCTCATTGGCTTGGGAGAACAATTGCGCTAGGGGCCATAACTGTTTCATTATGTATGTATGTATGTTGATGCATGTGAATGTATGTTGATGCATGTGAGAGACGGTTTATATGATAAACAAGCCGGTGAGATCAGAATAATTGCAATTCCCTCAAATTAAATATTAAGTTTATGCTTTCCAAGTTTTAACACTCATCAAGACTAGTAATGGATAATGTAGGTTTCGCCTACGCGAGGTGCATGATCTATATATTAGTAAGGTGCGATGGGATAATTGTAATATCCAACTGTTAAAACAATGGGTCAAACTTAACTAAACAAATTATAATAAGATTATATATATGTTTAGAAGCAAGAGTTGGGAATAATCCATATGATGGATTAGAATAAGGAGTTATTCACCCAACTGAATTTTCGAGAGTTGTATGAGATACAATTGGAAGGAGTTCCTACCTAAAATAACCTAGTTTTGTGTAATCCGCCTACGCGGACTTAGAACGAAGTGAAATATGGATCTCGACCCACTAGAAAATCTTCCAACGGGATTTTCCGAATCAGATGATGAGGGTCATTTGTTTTGAGTAAAATAGTGGGAGCATATTTAATTAAAGGCCTAATTGAATATGTCAATGATACTTATATTTTCATTAATCCTTATGTAGATTACCATGACAGCAAACACCTCTAACAACATCCTGCGATCAATCCTTGATAAGGAAAAATTGTCTGGGACAAATTTTCTGGATTGGCACCGAAACCTGAGGATTGTCCTCAAACATGATAAAAAGCTGTATGTCTTGGAGACACCTGTTCCTGAAGAGGAACCTCCTAGTTCTGCACCTAAGGCAGAAAGAGATGCTTATAAGAAGCATGCCGATGATGCCAATGAAACTGCGTGTCTCATGCTGGCTACCATGAACTCAGAATTGCAAAAGCAACATGAGAACATGTCAGCGTTCGATATGATCGAACACCTGAAGTTGCTCTATCAAGAGCAAGCAAGGCATGAGAGGTTTGAAATTTCAAAAGCCCTTTTTCAAAGCAAGTTAGCTGAGGGAGCCCCTGTAGGTCCCCATGTACTCAAGATGATTCGGTATGTGGAAAACCTTGAGAGATTGGGTTTTCCCCTCGAAAAGGAACTTGCAACTGATTTGATCTTGCAATCGTTGCCAGATAGTTTCAGTCAATTTGTCCTAAATTTCAATATGATTGATATGGACAAATCTCTTCCTGAACTGCTCGCCATGTTAAGAACTGCCGAGCAGAATCTGAAGTCAAAAGGGAAGTCCATTCTGATGATCGGAAATGGAAAGAGACAGAACAAAAGGCCCACTAAGCAGAGTGATAAGGGGAAGGGCAAGGAAGTTGCCAATCCCAGACCCACTGCTGCTTTGAAGCCTAGTGGAGGTATAGCAAAAGAAGGCACCTGCTTCCATTGCGGTAAGACCGGACACTGGAAGAGGAACTGCCTAAAGTACCTGGAAGATAAGAAGAATGGAGTAGAGACTTCAACTTCAGGTATTTTTGTTATTAATTTATCTATTTCTGCATTATGGGTATTAGATACTGGATGCGGTTCTCACATTTATACAAATGTGCAGGGGCTGAAAAGAAGTAGAGATTTGGCAAAAGGTGAAGTCGACCTACGAGTTGGCTATGGAGCAAAGGTTGCTGCTTTAGCCGTAGGAATTTTTGTATTGACTTTACCTAGTGGTTTAATAATTCAGTTAGAGAACTGTTATTATGTACCTGCAATTAGCAGGAATATTATTTCCATTGCTTGTTTGGACAAGTTTGGTTTTTCATTTATAATAAAGAACAATTGTTGCTCAATTTATTTAAATGATATATTCTATGCTACTGCACAATGAACAATGGACTATATGTCCTTGATCTTGAAATGCCTATTAATAACATTAATACAACTAGGTAAAGAATATTAAAACTCTTCGATCAGATCGAAGTGATGAGTATTTAATCCTAGAGTTTGATGACCATCTGAAAGAGTGTGGGATCCTATCCCAACTTACTCCTCCTGGAACATCCCAATGGAAGGGTGTACCTGAGAGAAGAAATCGAACCCTGTTGGACATGGTCCGATCCATGATGAGTCACACCAATCTTCCAAACTCTTTTTGAGGACATACACCATTGACATTAGCTCACACACTTAACCGTGTTCCATCCAAAAGATTGAAAAGACACCATATGAGATATGGAGTGGCAAGAGACCACATATGTCTTACATGAAGATTTGGGGTTGCGAAGTTTATGTGAAACGACAAATTTCAACTAAGCTTGAGCCCAAAATCTGACAAATGCTTATTTGTGGGGTATCCTAAAGAAACAAGAGGATATTATTTCTACAATCCTTCTGAGGGCAAAGTGTTTGTCGCTCGAACTTGAGTTTTCCTAGAAAGGGATTTTATTTCCAAAGGAATCAGTGGGAGGAAAGTAGAACTTGAAGAAATTCAAGAATCACAAAGTATCGATACACTTATGGAGGAATTAGAGCAGGAAACACAAGTAGTTGTGTAAGAGCAACCTGCTCAAGTAGAACAAGACCAGCGTAGGTCAGGCAGGATACGTCACCTACCTGAGATATATGGATATCTGATCAAGGTGATGTATTACTCATGGATCAAGATGAGCCTGTGACCTACTCATGGAATCTTTGTTTTGATGAAACAGTAAAACTGTATGGATTCATCAAGAACGAAGATGAGACTTGTATCTACAAGAAGGTTAGTGGGAGCATGATCGTATTCCTGGTATTATATGTAGATGACATATTACTCATTGGAATCGATATCCCTACCCTGCAACAAGTAAAGTCTTGGTTGGGGAAATGCTTTTCTATGAAGGACCTGGGTGAAGCAGCCTATCAGAATCTATAGAGATAGATCATGAAATGCTTGGCCTAAGTCAGAGTACATAGACAAAGTGCTGAGACGCTTTAATATGAATGATTCCAATCTGGTTATGTGTTTTGCTTAAATGGTGGCACTGTGAGCTTGAAAAGTTCAACGCAAGATGCAGTTGCTGATTCTACAACTGAGGCTGAGTATATTGCTGCCTTAAGTGCAGCAAAGGAAGCTGTTTGGATCAATAAACTTGGCATAGTCCCTAGCATTGTGGATCCCATTGGTCTCTATTATGATAACAATGGTGTTATCGCACAAGCTAAGGAGCCTAGATCTCACCAACGATCCAAACACATACTTAGGCGTTGTGCGAAAATATGTAAAGTACCTACACTTGACAATATAGTTGACCCACTGACAAAGCCTCTTGCGCAGCAGAAGCATGATGGCCATACTAGATCAATGGGCATACGGGGTATGCCAGATTGGCTCTAGTGCTAGTGGGAGATTGTTGGTGTAAGCCCTAGAGGCCAATACTTTTGGTACTTGTATCGAATTATTTATTAATAATAAAAGGCATTTTCTTTATTATGGTTGATTAATAAAGTCCCTAGAATAGATAGTCCGTTTAATGTATTAAGTGTGACTTAATCATGAGAACACATTAAACATAAGGACACTATTCTTAAAGTATCCGTAGTCGAGCTTTAATGTGAAGTGGGATAACATTAAAGCATTAAGACTATTATGTTTGTAGATTGATGATCACATCTCATGGATCATGGATAAAGAGTTATCAAGTCTTAAACATAGATATGAATATTAGGAGTAATATTTATACCGGATTGACCCGCTATGAGAATACTATATAGAAAGTTATGCAAAGTGTCATAAGTTATTCTCATGGTGATAATAGTGTATACCACTCTTCGACCTGAAACCACTATGGACCCTAGATGTAGAGTCGAGTGCTTTATTGCTGATCCAACGTTGTCCGTAACTGGATAACCATAAAGACAGTTGATGGGTACTCCACGAAGCATGCTGAGGGACATGAGTGTCCTAGATGGAATTTGTCAATCCTGCGTAACAGGATAAATGTCTATGGGCCCAATATTGAACTGGACAAGGGTGACACGGTCTATACCTTGTGTTCAATATAGACATAAGGGCAAAGGGGTAATTATACACATAATTATTATCACAGGAGGTTTTGTCAGATCACATGACATTTTCGTGACTTGGGTAGCAATGATGTGTTGCTAGATACCGCTCACTGTTTATTATGTTAAATGCGTGATTTAATATAATTGCCAACGTCGCGAAAACCTATAGGGTCACACACAAAGGACGGATTGATGAGAGATAGAATAATTAAGGAACACCGTAAGGTACGGTGCACTTAAGTGGGAGACGAAATATGGTAAGGTACCAAATACTTAAGTGATTTTGGCATATTATGAGATATGGGCCAAAATGCACTTAAGTGGGCTTTTTGGCTTGAAGCCCACACAAGTGGTTCTATAAATAGAACCCCTTGGGTAGAAGCATTGTCACTCTAATTCACTCAGACAGAAATTCAAGTAGAGACTTGGAATTTTGTTTCCCTCTTTCTCTCACTCAAAGCCTTCATTCATAACAGCTAGCACTGCGATTGAAGGAATCCGTTCGTGTGGACTGAGTAGAGACGTTGTCATCGTTCAACGTTCGTGATCGCCCCATGGATCTGTATCAAAGGTTTTGATCATTATCAGAGATCTGCACCAAAGGTTTGAATCGCCACAAGAGGTAACGATTCTATCACTGATCATGCCCATTCGTAAGGATCACTAAATGGAGAAATTTTTAAATTCCGCTGCGCCTTGATGGCTATTCTCCTTCAAGCTATACCTAGTTTCTACTTCATTTAACACTTGACTAAGGTAATAAATGGCTCTTTCGAGTTTCGACACCATCATCATCATCTTGGACTAACATACTAACTTTTGTCGAATCATACGCAAAAATGAACAACTTCATGACTTTATCTCTCATGGGAGGCATTTTATTTGGGTGTTTAGGTTCTCTACTTGCAACTTGACCCGCATAAGGTGGTGTGGGATGAAGCCTTGGTGGACGATGATAGTGTTCGACCCAAGGCATTAATGCATGATTTTATGTTTATGTATAACTTGTATTGGGTGATATTCCCCAAAGTTTTCCTATAATATATACGGACAACACTACTTATTTATTTACCTTTTCCTTGTTCGATATCTTAATGCTAATTGTACTTTGTTTAACATTCTCCATATTCCTCCTACTATATTAGTGGGATTATTCTCGACTTTATCTCTTAGCTTGCGTCTTTTGGGCTTGTTATGCTTTAATTTGTTTGCTCCCTTTAATAGGGAATTGCGTCATTGGGTCAACCCTTTTCCTTTGGAAGAAATCAGCATGAACTTTGGAACTCACTGTTACTCGTCCCTTTAGCTGGGAGCTGGCATAACGAATGAGCTTTGTATCTACCCGTCCTGGTTGATGGGAGCTAGTGTAACCACTAAGCTTTATCTTCACCCATCTCAATCAAAGGGAGATGGTTCGACCACTAAGATTGTCGTTACTCGTCCCAATCGAGGGGAGCTAGGGTAAGTCTTTAGCATTACTATGAACCGTCCCTGAAAAAGTTGGGTTCTCATCCTTTCCCCCAGGTTTTTATCTCGGCTCGAGGTGAATGTCTCATGGGATCCACTGCCTATGCTCTTGGAGTGACTAGTTCCTACGAGGGGATGCGCTTGTTGCGCCTTAGCGTTTACCACCTAGTAAGATCATGTTTCAGAAAGAGAATTTATGCCATATTGTCGAGGATTATAATGATATTTGTGCGGAAAGTGTTGCTTTAGAAAAAAATTCGTCTATTTAATTTTTTGAAGGGCCTCAAAAAATATTTATCTTGCGCATTATATGGATTCACACGCGTTCCTTTGACAGTCGGTATCAGGGTGTCTGCATGCGATCGTTTGTTAACAAATTTTACCTCTGATGGGATACACATCAACAAACTTTATTTTCTGACAAGTCTATCCTTTTTATGTTAACTCGAGGGTTTGACTCCTATAGGTTTCATATTTGATACTCTCCTGGACCCATGATCGAAAATTCCTTCAAACTTATACTTCTTTCCAACTATTGAGGTGAATCGCGTAGAGTATTTTTCTATTTGATGACCGACATATCTCGATCTCGTTAACAAGTTACATGTTTTTATAGTTCTACTTGAATGGAAACTATTGGTAGTTACTTTACTGCTCCCTTCTAGGTGTCTTTTTCCCTATACAAGTATGTCTTCCTTCGTAGAAGGTTGACGAATTCGCCTCTTCTCGTCCTACCTCGATTTATGCACTAGAGATCTACCTTCATGTTCACCTTGAATTATGTTTGGATCGATCGAGCTCCCATTGCAGCTTAAGCATTCTAGAGTGGTATGGCATGTCACAATGATATGGATGAATTTTGAATTTGCCTCGGAGGGTGATTTCTTCCTGATTTCCTTAATTATAGTAATCAAAATCGGCTGTTGGATCAGGAGGTTTATAGAAGGTCCTTGGCACGAGGTTTGGGATGATTCCTCTTACCACTCCATTGCTTTATGGCTTTGGATCAAATGAGATTTGATCGTGGATTTTTGTAGGAATTAGAAGCCAATTCTCACAGACGACGCTAATGTTTCGTATTGGAACCAAAATTATGATTGATTGGTGATGACAGACTCTTGACATGGTGGTACGAATCTCCAATACGACAACGCGAGGATGAACTTGCAAGGTTAACAACACTCCAACACCCAAGTTAGTTACATAGTCTACAATGAGTGAAATGAAATTATGAGATCAGGAAAATGTACCTTAAGTCTCACGTCTGTCAATTATATATGAAATCTAATTTTATCCGGGCTTTGTACTATTAGACTTGATATTTTGATCTTACCCGAAGGTCAGAATAATTATTATTTTGAAGAGAATTAATTTTCTATTTTTTATTTTTTATTTATTTGTAATATTTCTATCTTCTACTTTTTTTACATGTTATTCTTTTTTTTTTAATTTTGCATTTTTGTTTTATTATTTTTAGTTTTTTAAAAAACTATTTTAGATTAAACTAATAAATATAAAAAAAGATAACGTGTAAGATGGGAGGCGCATAATATCCATGTCATTCAAAGTATGTCACCTACTCATTTTTTTACATATAATTTATTTTTCTTTAACAAAATTATAATAGGTTACTGAAACCGTTCAAAAATAAAAAGGGATAGTTGATTTTATGTATGAACTAAAATAAGGGGAATGTATGAATCAAAACAAGGGGAATAAAACTATAATTTAGTTTAAAATATACTATTAACTATAGTTGATAAAATGGGCGAGTAAGATAACTCAAATGTGTGGAATTTCGTAATGATATTATTGATTGTGACTTAACTGATATTACACTCGAAGGTCATTCATTTACTTGGATCAAGAGTAGAGGAGATAATCATGTCGTAGGAGAGAGACTGGATAGAGCTTTAGCAAACTCAGATTGAATTGCTAACTTTCCTAATGTTTGTTGATTAACTTGATAGCTTTGCATTTAGATCATAGCCCAATCTTATTACATTGTGAGCCAATACAAAGAAATTGCAATAAGTATTCCTTCAAGTTTGAAAACAGGTGGTTGAAGGAGGAAGGGATTGAAGAGGTTGTGATGATGTTGGGTAATGAAGGAAACAGGTAATGATGTTGTTCAACGAATTACTTCTTGTGCGGGAGAACTGGAGAGGTGGAACAGGTTGAAATAGAGGAAGACCAAAGAAGAGATAGCAGGTTACTTGGAGAATATGGAAAAATGTCGTAGCATTAATTACCTTGAGTCGGTAGCGAGGCTTTTTGAGGCTTAAAGGGGCTATAATTGTGTGCTAATTCAGGAGGAAACCTTTGGGAAACAAGGAGTCAAAATGCATTGACTTCGTGATGACGACCTTAATTCTAAGTTCTTCCACATGCCAATAACAATGAGAAGGAATTTCAAGAGGATTGAAAAATGAGGGTCAAGTGGAAGTGAATGACCAAGCTCGTATGCAAAGTTGTTAATAATTGTTTCGAGTTGTTTGTAGTAAAATATGGTATGCATGAACCAGTTCTTTCTATTATCCAGTCGTTGATTTCTAGTGCAGACAATGACATGTTGGTAGCATGGGTTATAAAGGAGGAACTGCACGAGGCTTTCATTCACATGCATCCTGATAAGTCTCTAGAACCCGATGGTTTTAACCCTACTTTCTACCAGAAGTTTTGGGACATGTGTGGGGATGCCATATTCGGTGTTATTACTTATTGGTTGGAGAGAGGATTCTTCCCATCGTCTCTTAATGATACAAACATATGTCTCATTTCAAAGTATGTGAAGCCTAATAATATTTAGGATCTGAGACCTATTTTTATATGTCATGTGGTTTATAAGATGGTATCTAAGCTTCCAGCTAACATAATGAAAGATTGTTTATCTAAATGCGTGTCTGAAGAGCAATCAAATTTTGTGGAAGGTCGGTCTATTCTCGATAATGCTTTGACAACCATTAAGATTATCCATGCATTAAAGAGGAAGACGAAAGGAAATAAAGGATAGTTGGATCTTAAAACTGACATTAGTAAATCATATGATAAATCAGACTGTTTTTTTTAAAGGTGTGCTTAACCGTATGGGATTTGTAGGGAGGTGGATTCATTGGGTGATTATGTGTGTTAATTTGTTCATTATTCAGTTCTGGTTAATATGGATAGAGTCAGACCAATTTAGTTAAGGATATGATTGAGACAAGGGGACCCACTGTCTGCTTATCTTTTCATTCTAGTAGCACAAGGTTTTTTTCGCTCTTATCAATAAAGTTGTGGCTAGAGGAGATACCCATGAAGTAAAAATATTTATAGGGCACCTAAAATGTCCCATCTACTTGCTGACGATTGTTTTCTATTTTGCAAGGATAATTCAACAGAGGTGATACATCTTATGGAGTTGCTTAAAGTTTATGCAGAAGCATCAGGTCAAGAGATAAATATGGTTAAGTCTGAAGTGTTTTACAGTCGTAACATTAGTCGACCAACTCAAGAAGATCTAGCTTGTATTATGGGGTCCATTAGGTGTTAGGTACAAGAACATATTTGGGATTACCATTGGTTATTGGTAGAAGTAAAAAGGATACTTTTGCTTTTATCAAGGATCAAATTTTGACGAGAATAAACTCATGGAGGGCTAGGTCGTTGTCAAAGGAAGGGAAAAAGGTTATGATAAAGTCATTACTTCAAGAAATACCCTCTTATATTATGATTGTTTTTGTCATCCTAGATACTATTGTGAATGATATTGAGAAGATGTTAAGCTCTTTCTGGTGGGGAGGAGGTAATAATAATAATAAAGGTATAAAATGGCATGTGTGGGAGAAATTAACATGTACTAAGAAGGAAGGGGGGTGGCTTCAGAAACTTCAAAGCTTTCAATATGGCTATGGTCGCTAAGCAAGGGTGGCATATGATGACAAAACCATAGACGTCGGCAGTTAGAGTCTTCAAAGTAAGGTACTATCCCAAATTATCTTTTTTTGAAGCTAATCTTGGTAATAACCCGAGTTTTGTTTGGAGAAGTTTATGGACAACAAGGAATGTCTTGACTCTTAGTTGTTGGTTGAGTGTTGGTGATGAGAGTAAGATTAAAATGGTCGATCGATGGCTAAGAGGTAAAGGAGATGGTTTCTTAGGAGAACCACAAAGACAAGGTGTTATGATATTACTGTTAATAATCTTATGTTGGCTAATGGTAAATAATGAGATGTTTAGAAAATAAGACATTTGTTTACCCATGAAGTTGCTAACGATATTTTAAAGGTACTGCTTGTGGAAGATGTGTTAAAAGATTGTATGATTTGGAAAGAAGAACAAAATGGAGATTATAATGTCAAAATTGGTAATAGGTTGCTGATGGGTGTTCAAACAAATCGATTAAACCGTAGTGTGGAGGGGGATTGATGTAGCTTGTGGAACATTATAGCGCCTCCTAGAGCCAAACACTCATTGTGGCGGATATGCATGGGCTGCCTTCCGACACAGATTAAGCTTTGTCAACACTTTGTTCAATGTCCTCCGAGCATATTGAAGAAGATGAATGACATGTGTTCTTTGGTTGTATAGATACTAATCAATGCTGGAGGATAACGGGGTTGTCTTGTATTATAGAACCTCGTTTACAGACTTTTAATGATTCTAAGGTTATTATTCTTGATTATTTTAGTAAAGAGGATAAGAGTATTGCAGGGAGAGGTGCAATTTTGATTCAGGTGCTTTGGAATAATATAAATAATGTGATATGGAACGATGAAAGAGATGAGGTGACACAATTAGATATGCAAGCTTATCATACTTGACATGATTGATTTAAAGCTCAAGATCTCCATGTTAGTGATAATGAAGCCCGTAACTACCAAACCGTTTGGAATTCGCCAAATGTAGGATATGTGAAGTGTAATGTTAATGTTGGGTTCAATAAGAAAAGAGGAACAACGAATAATGGTTGGTGTGTTAGAGGTTGCTTTGGTAGGTTCGTCATTGCAGGTATATAATGGGATTTTGGTTTTAGTCGATCATAGAAGAAGAAGCCATGACCTTGAAAGAAGCGGTTCAGGCAGCCATCCAAATGCAATTGGAGTATGTGATATTTGAAAGTGATTCCCAAATGGTGGTTCAATTAATCCATGATAATTATGGTGTTAGTTCTGAATTTAGTTTAATCATTCCGTTTATTAAGATTTTATTATAATTACATCCCAACTTTTAGGTAAAATTTGTTAAGCGCCAAGCGGATTCAGTTTTCCACTTATTAGCTAAAGCAGCCATTTCTTGGACTAGGCATAATACTTTTAATTTGATTCCTCCTTGTATTGAGCAACATTTGTTAAATGAAATGCGTTAAGTTTGTTTATGTAAAAAAAAAGATAACTCAAATGATAGATGTTAGTTGATTTAAATCGGTATAAACATATGTCCCGTTAAGATAATTCATTTGGTAGTTGTTGTCATACCTCAAAATTTACCTTTTTTTTATTCAATTCGTTTAGCTTATGGTATTGTTCATTTGTATACTTTGTTTCCATTTGATCATGCATTCATCGACATTTGCATATGGTAACAAATTTATGCGAAAGGTTCGATGATAATAGATTTAATCGGTTTAAGTGGATTTTCAAGGTGAATATTATTTGGTAATTATTCAAAGTTATTTCTCGTATTACTTGTGGTGGGGATCATCTCTTTATTTGAAATTCATGGTTATTTCAGAGGTTTGCTTGGATTCAAAGGAAAGGATAAAGTCAAAATAAAATGAAGATTTTATTCATTTATTGGAAAATACCACTTCTCAAAAGTACTAAAAGTCATGGGTTAAGTCACTCAAAATTCAAGGCAAAATGGTAGGAAAAAACAAGGCAAAGGCATTAAAATTCAAGTTAATTACTAGTGACTCTTTGCCTTACATCCTAACTTGGTATTTTTGCTAAACTCCAACACCATTGGTCTCTAACTACCATTAACTACCTATTTCTCCACAAGTCATCCATTTACCTAATTACCCTTAACTACCATAACTTCCAAACTAACACAAAAATTCTAAACAAACACAAATCTCAACTTCCATTTTTTCACTCAATCCTAGTCACTATTAACTATTAATCCTATGGTTGAAATTAGTGATCCGAATTAAACTAATTTCTAACCATTGATAAATCCATTACTTGGATCACAATCTAAGGGTGATCATTTACCTACCAAGTCTATATAAACATGTTATTTCTCATAGTTTTAGCTTTAGCTAATATCACTAACCTAACTTAGAAAATTCATAATTAACCATTATTTTTCCACCATTCTTCTTCTTTTCTCTCTCAATTTCTCTTTCAATATTCATCTTATCCCTCACCCTCATCAAAGTTCATCCTCATCACCATTTAGAACTTCACATTGAAGTTCTAAAATGGTGGAACTTAGCCATCAACAATTTCTACATTATCATCAATAATTATCAATCAACAATTCAAGCATTATCAACAAAAATATCCATCAACAATTTCTACAACAATCATCATCTAAAGTTTATCAAGATTTATCAACAATCATCATCCAAGATTCATCAATTCAAGCTTATTCATCAATATTCTACATTAATGATTCATCTTCTACATTCATTCATCATCAAGAATAATTATCAAAGCTTGGAAGTTAATTGGATTAGTGGAGCTTATTCTTAAAGTTTTTTGGATTTCTTTTCGGCGCTCCGATTTTCAACACTAACCGGAGCAAATCTCCGCTCCGTCGGTGATCCTATATCTCTTCCACACCCTTACAATGAATTATTGGACATTTGTTGGTTGATTTAGCTTAATATACTATTTTGGAATTGCTTATTGGATAATCATTTATTTTTGCATAAGACACATAAACTTGAAAATAGTGATTTTTCAATTCTTAACTATTATTATCACGTGAATATACCATTTGAATCGATTTTTTGTTCCGATCGTGAATATATAATTAGTTTTTCATTCCGATGTATATTTTAGCCGAACCGATTCATTCTTTAATCGACTTTTTCGCCCACGTTTTACTTTTTACAATATAATTCGTAACTCACTTTGCAATTTACACTATATATTTTATTTCTTTGTGAAATTCTGATTTCAATGATATATTAACTCGTCGAATTCGATTCCATTAATCGTTATCGAAAATTTGTTCAAAACTGATGTTTTCCTTTTTTTTTTCCTACCGGTTGAGTGTATACTACTACAACTACCTTTTATTTTCTTATCCCATTTTTTTCTACTAATCTATTATATATATATATATATATATATATATATATATATATATATATATATATATATATATATATATATATATATATATATATATATATATATACACTTAATAATACCACATCTTACGTTATATTATATTATATAATTACTATCCTTATATTATATAGTTACTTGTGTTTTCATTAGATTAAATGTTTCATGCTTTTACTACTAATAGTAAAATGTATATTGGTATCAATAATCATCGTAATTAATGTTATAATTGACTCAATACTACTACAATAGCCACTAGCGGGAGTCCCTCATGATGACGCTATCACTAATGTTGGCACTGTATAAGGGATATCACATGTCTTTCATTATATCATATTTGATTTCTTCATATTACTTAGCATATATATATATATATATATATATATATATATATATATATATATATAATATATATATATATATATATATATATATATATATATATATATATATATATATATATATATATATATATATATATATATATATATATATATATATATATATATATATATATATATATATAAATAGTAGCTTCAGTTAAAGGATATATGATAGGCATTATTTTGCTTTAGCTTTTCTCTTTTTTTTTTAATAATATAGTTATGCAGTGGTTTTAGTCTAATGATAATTAGTAGTTTTAGTTAATATTCAATTACTTAGCTTTAGTTAAAAAAATATAATTTAATTACTTAGTTTAGAAAATAAATACAATACAATAGCTTAGTTAGAAATAAACATTAATATTAATTTAGTAAAAATGCTAAAATTAATTTCTTTTAATTTAGTTTTAGTGATTATTCAAAATGCTAGAAGTAAAATCAATGTGTTAGTTAATTATTTTTTGACTAATTGGTAAATCTTCTTTTGATTCATGTAACTAATTAATTAAATCTTTAAATAATTCTTTTGTTAATTTATGGCTTAATTTTCTTTGATTGGTTTAATTATTTGATCAAATATACTTTGATCAAGTAGTTAGATTAATAACTTTATGACCTTTTTAATATGATATTCTCATGAATAATTGCAAATTCCCTTAGGGATTTTGACTTAGATTTTTGACATAGGTTTTTAATAAAACCAGGACTAGCTATGCATGTTCCCTTAGGATAGTTTGTAATATTCTAACCATTAAACTATGTTTTAACCTAGCCTTCAAAATGAATTATAGTCCTCTTATCCAAATTGATCAAAAGTAATTTTGATCAATTAAATCCTTTGAACTTGTATAATCCCACCGTCTAAATTGAGTGACCAAAAGACCCTTGGTCACTTAATAAGGCTTTTTCCTATAAGTTGTGGAGCTCGAAGTCTCAAGTCAGACTCTCAAGGCATCCTCAGTCATACCAAGCAACGGATAATACAAGTACTTCAAAGGTGGAAGCTTCAAGAGCTTGTTAAATCAAAGTTAGAATTGTGTGACATGAGCCTTAAGTAATAGAGAATGAATGGGACTGGAGAATTCCTACCCCCATTCTGAATATCTTTGAGTATGAGACGAATGACCCAACTCTCATCGTATTCACCTCTATTCCTAGATTTTAGCACAGTTCAAAGCATATGATTGACAAGTCCCTCTCTCACAAAGCAATGCAACAAGCAATGACTACATCAACGACTTATCAATCATAATTTAAGTTGTACGACACAAGCCTTAAGCAATGGAGAAGGAATGAGACTGGAGAATTCCTACCCCCATTATGAATATCTTTGGGTATGGGACGAATGATCCAACGCTCATTTATTCACCTCTATTCATAGACTTTAGTGCAATTCGAATCGAACGATTAAAAATGTCTTCGTCAATACAAGAAACTACAACAAAGATTCTTCTCTCTCCACTTGAGAGTTAAGACGAGAGTTACATGCTGCAAGCCTTAAGTAGTAAAGAAGGAATCAGACCGGAGCTTTCCCACACTCATTCTGGGTATCTTTGGGTGCGAGACGTTTGGCTCGTTGCTTATCGTATCCACCTTTACTCATAGACTTTAGTGTGATTCTTATTCTACAACTATCAAGTCTACTCATTCTCCACTCTAATCATTTCAATCCAATCATTCAATCATATTCTTTTGCCTCCAATCACTCAATCATATTCTTGTCTCCAATCATTCTTGTTTTCAGCCCTAGTGAGCTGAACTACGGAAACTCTGATTTTCTTATTGCACTATAAGGATACGTAGGCAGGAAAACCCAGATTCTTTGCGAGCTACCTTATCTATTGCTACCTTATTTATCAATCTATCATATTTTATCAATCAATCTTCCAACACCCCAATAGTGGAGCATCTTTTGTTATTAGCAATTTGTGGTTGTACACCCTCTTCCAATCCATTCTCTGTCCTATAAGGTGTTAAACCTTGACTCTTTGATTTCGATCTTAGCCTTGAGAGTCGTAGACTATGGAATCTAACTTTCTTTGCCTTGTGAGGTGTTAAACCTTGGCTATTCAATTCAGTTCTTCGCCTTGAGGGTCATAGACTTTGACATCTAACTCTCTTTTCCTTGTGAGGTGTTAAACCTTGGCTATTTATTCGATTCTTCGCCTTGAGAGTCATAGACTCTGGCATATCTATTCTCTATTACCTTGTGAGGTGTTAAACCTTGGTTATTCAATTCAATTCCATTCTCAGCACTGAGAGTCGTGGACTCTGGCACTTGATTATCTTCGCCCTGAAATGTGATAAACCATGGCTACTCAATTCCTTGACATCATCAGTTTTAAACTCTAGTATTGATACCTTACCTTGAAGGTCATGAACCTTGGCACTCCTTTTCATCCTTGAAGGGTATTGAACCCTGGCAAATCAATCTATCAATCTCATATTGCCTCATCAATCATCTTACTTTCAGCCGTAGTAGGCTGAACTACGTTTGCTCTGATTTTCTGATTGCACGATGAGAATACGTAGGCACAAGGGTTCGAATCCTCCGCGAGCATACTTATTTATTCTCCTACCTTAGGGCAGTCCTTCCATTCATCTCCATGGAACATTAATCATGGCCTATATTCATATACTATTTTCCTTCACTTCATGTGATATACCCTATCCTTTGAGCCAAATACAATATACCTTTGAGCTCCATCTTGTATCTTTGTGAACCAAGAGCCGATTAGTTTGTCTTATAAGTCCTTTCATTGCTTAGATGAACATATCCTTACTTACTTTGAAGCCGTATACAGGAAATCATTCTTTTTCGGTTATTCCAATACAGTGTTGTAGGCCCTTACTTGTTGGTTCACACCAGTTTACTCTTGGGTTCATATTTCACCCCTCTTTTGGAGTTCAAACAACATCATTGTTTGGTTCAGACCATACCTTTATCACAACTTCTTTTCATCTTCCATCATTACTTCCTTGAACTACGAAGCTCTGCATTCCTCATTGCACTATGAGGATAAGTAGGCATGAGGGCCTTAATCCTTACCGAGCACTTTATCTATTGCTTTCCTTTCCCCCCATTCTGTTGCAAGTAATCTTTAGATATCACACATATTCGAGCGAGAATAATCAAAATGGTTCCCATGGAGTACCATGGATGTTTTGGTGCTAATACCTTCCCCTTGCATAACCGACTTCCTTACCCAACATATCTCTTTCCTCCTCGATGTTTTCCCTTTCCTTCTAGAATAAATAAAGTTCGATGGCGACTCTATTGTATGTTCGAGCGTGCAATACGTTCAGGTATATTTCCGCTAGCTTCAGCTGTATATGGACATCGAGTGCAGTGGTGTGGATTCAAATCCGCGACATTCCACTTGTTCATCTTTAACAAGGTGAACTCCATCCATTAGGATAACAACGAATCTAATGTTTAATTTCTAATTGCAGGATTTATTTGTATTTATATAGGGTTAATACATATTTTGTCTCTTTTGAATTCCCCTATCATATGAAAATTCATCTGTTTTAGGGCCTCAAAAAATTTATCCATAAATAACCTATAAAATGTGAAGTCATTTTGAAAGATTAATACCTATTTTGTCCCTGTCAAACTTGACGATTTTTGAAAAATTTATGCCTCATCATTATTTTTGATGATTGAGTTTTTTTAGAGATCAAAACAAGAGAATCTTCATATGATACAAAAATTTTAAATTATTATTTTTCTTTCAAAAACAATCAATTTGACCGAGGCAAAAGACTTATTAATATATTAATATTTTAATGTAAATAAATAATAATAATTAAAAAAAATATAATTAATAAAATAATTATGTGAATTTGATTTAATAAATAATAAATTTAGTAAGGAAAAAAAATAAAGTATTGTTATTTTTTTTTTGAAATATAAAGTATTAGTATTTTAAAACAACAATTATATTAATATAGAGAGAATGCAAATAAAAGACTTATAAAATGACACATAACTATTAGAATATCTCTATAATTAGTATAATTATTAGGATATCTCTATAATCGTCTACGACATCCGGACGAACATGTTTTATCTTTTCTTCGCAAAAATAAATTGGTCGAATGTAATAACTCTAGTAAATTATATTCACGTTTTTGTAATTCATGTCCTCTTGGTAAACACATCAAATTGCCTTTCACTAATTCCCTTAATAATAGCTTGTTGCCATTTGATATTCTACATAGTGATGTATGGACATCTCCCGTTTTAAGCTCAACAAGTCACAAATATTATGTTTTATTCCTGGATAACTATTCAAATTTTTTGTGGACATTCCCTATTTCCCAAAAATCTCAAGTTTATCCTATTTTCCAAAAGCTAAGAGCTTGCATTAAAACACAATTTCAACGGGAAATCAAAACTATTCAATGTGATAATGGTGGTGAATACATGTCTAACAATTTTCGAGAAATGTGTGAACTTAATGGCATATCCTTTCGTTACTTTTGTCCTTACACCTCCTCTCAAAATGGTAAAGCTGAGCGAAAAATAAGGTCCATTAATAACATTATTCGAACTTTATTAATTCATGCATCTCTACCTCCTTCATTTTGGCATTATGCTCTAGAAATGACCACCTATATTTCTAACATTTTGCCAAGTAAATCAATTAATTTTCACTCACCTCTCTACATGTTATATAACAAAAACCCATCATACTCTCATCTACGTGTTTTTGGTTGTCTATGATTTCCTCTATTCCCCTCAAATACCATCCACAAACTTCAACCTCGCTCCACACCATGTGTCTTTCTTGGGTATCCGCCCAAACATCATGGTAATAAGTGTCTCGATATGACAATAAATAAAATAATCATTTCTCGTCATGTTTTGTTTGATGAGTCCACCTTTCCCTATGCAAAGCTGCACATCCGTCAATCTACTACCTACACGTTTCTCGACAATGACTTATCCCCTTATCTCATCAACCATATCATGATCCAAGACCAAAAAAATGCATCGGTTCCTCCTTCAAAACCAAACACCTCCCCAAGCATGGCCCACACCACACCTTTTCCAAATACACTTTCTCAAACAATACGGCCCACTACTCCCTCAAACTGGCCCCAATCAAATTCAACCCCTACTTTAAACTCATCATTCCCCTCCCCACAATCAAATCATACCTTGTAAAATAATCTTCCCCCTATTTATCAACCTACCGCCCAAGCCAACACAAAACCCATCACTAAGAGTCAACATGACATTTTTAAACCTAACCAAAAATACTACAGTTTACTCACTCATGTCACAAAATCCCCCCTCCCTAGGAATCCAGTGTCTGCACTTAAGGACCCTAATTTGAAAATGGCCATGCATGATGAATATAATGCTTTAATAAAAAATGAGACGTGGGATTTAGTACCACGACCGCCTGATGTTAATGTTATTAGATCTATGTGGATTTTTAGACATAAAGAAAAATCTGACGGTTCCTTTGAGAGGTATAAAGCCCGACTTGTAGGTGATGGTGCAGGTCAACAGGTTGACATTGATTGTGGAGAAACTTTTAGCCCAGTTGTCAAACCGGTTACCATTCACAATGTTCTTAGTCTTGCTCTTTCTAAATCTTGGCACATTAATTAGATGTCAAGAATGCATTCCTCCATGGTGAACTCAATGAAACAATTTACATGTATCAACCATTAGGATTAAGAGATTCCAAACATCCTAATCATGTGTGTCGTCTCCGCAAATCGCTATATGGGCTCAAATAAGCCCCTAGAGCTTGGTACAAGAGGTTTGCCGACTATACTTCATCGATTAGGTTTTACCAAAGCAAGTGTGATCACTCTCTATTCATCTACAAGAAAGACTCTCATCTAGCCTACCTTTTACTGTATGTAGATGATATCATCCTCACCACCTCCTCTGATGCTTTGCGACAATCCATCATCTCTCCCCTCAACTCCGAGTTTGTTATGAAAGACTTAGGACATCTCAACTACTTCCTGGGTATTGTCGTCACTCGCCATAAGCATGGTCTATTCTTCACACAGAAGAAATATGTCAAAGACATCCTCTCACGAGCCGACATGTCTTCATGCAAAACTTGTCCAACTCCAGTTGATACAAAACCCAAGATGAGTGTTGCACATAGTATCCTATATGAGGACCCGTCTCTCTACCGTAGTCTTGCAGGTGCCCTCCAGTATCTTACCTTCGTACACGACCTGATATCTCATATGCGGTTCAACAAATCTGTCTCTTTATGCATAATCCGATGGGCACCCACATGCATGCTCTTTGCAGGATATTACGCTACATTCAGGGCACAAAACATTACGGTTTACATCTCTATCCCTCATCTACTACTTCATTACTATCTTATACAGATGCAGATTGGGGCAGATGTCCTGACATTAGACGTTCCACTTCCGGCTACTCCGTGTATCTTGGAGACAATCTACTTTCTTGGTCGTCTAAACGACAACCCACACTCTCATGCTCTAGTGCTGAAGCAGAATACCACGAAGTTACCAATGTGGTATCTGAATCCTACTGGTTACGAAACCTTATGCTTGAGTTACAATGGCCTATTCATAAAGCCACCATGGTGTACTGTGACAATGTTAGTGCCATCTACCTCTCAAGTAACCCAGTTCAGCACCAACAAATGAAACACATTGAGATGGACATTCATTTCGTTCGTGAAAAGGTCGCTCAGGGTCAAGTCAGGGTTCTCCATATCCCTTCGAAACATCAAATCGCATATATTTTTACCAAATGACTTCCTCTCATACTTTTTCAAGACTTCAGAGACAACTTCAATGTCCGTCCACCTTCCGTTTCAATTGCGGGGAGTATTATAATATCTCTATAATTAGTATATATCATAATCGTATATTATTAGCTTTCAAATATAGACACTTTCATATTTATATATAATGAATATTCTTATTAATGAAAAGGCGGTGATTAAATTACTTATAATTACGAGAATGACAATTGTTGTTTTTTGGTAAAAGAATTATGTAAAAAAAAAAGTTATTTGTTGACTTATCTATAATTTTAGAGACTAAAATGACGATTTAACCATAATTAAATGACATATCGGATGCGCTGTTTTAGCCCGCAAATATTGAAAGTAATATCAAAATCAAATACTAGAACGTTATATTGAGAAAATGATATCCTTGAATTCCGAAAATATCCTTTACATTATGATCAAATTACGCGACGACCTAATACACGCTTTCTCATTTTACCGTTAGTTTCACCTTTTCAATGGACGATAATACCCTTCCATATATACTAACTCATTCAATTTCTTAACTAAAATAACACCGTAATGATTATTCTTTTTCATATTCTCCACCAACCTATTGAGTTGGCTAATATTCATCTCCTATACTAGTCACAAGTATGGTATATATTCTGCCGCATGGTATTCAATTCGTATAATGGAAAAATCATCAAATTAATTAGCTTAATAACAACTCATTCATACAACCACCACATATCATTTCAGAATGCTTAGAAAGAAAGAGATATGATAATAATAATGTTATATCTTAATTATTAAATGGATGAGAAGCTTAGCCACATTGTAGTACACGTGGAAAGTAATAGGACTCATCAACCCATCACCCTCCCCTAGGGTTTTTCCTTTTATGGGGTTCAATTATTTTCATAGCAAATCTCATTCTCATGTCAATTCCTACCAGAAAACACCTCACACACATATAAGTAAAACTCTTGATTCGTTTAACTCAATATATTTAACTTATAAAATGCATATAAATGATGAGTTATGATTAATTAATAACGTGGTATAAAGATATACTATACTACAATGGCACGCCTCATGATATTTCCATAAAGCCAAGGGCAATTTGGAAACATAAATAGAGAAATAAATAGAGAAATAAATAAACAAATAAATCAAAGTCAAGTCTAGGAGCAACCAATCAAAGACCAATATCCTCTCCTCTTCTAGTGTTTTCCTATCAACTTGCTTTTCTGTATAAATATAGACTCAACAAACAAGAAATTTTCAAACAAGTGTAAGAGAGAGAGAATCAACACATCATAATCTATTTTTATTTTTATTTTTTAAATTATTATGGATCACCATCCCTTACGTTCTTTTCAAACTTCACTACCTAAAACTCTTTCTCTATTCTTTTTCTCTCTTTTTCTTCTCTTCTCTTCCACAACCTCAGCTTTCGACCTTGCCACCATTCCCTTCAACGACGGTTACTCTCATCTCTTCGGAGATGGCAACGTTGTTCGCTCCGCCGACGGTAACGGCGTTCAACTCCTCCTTGATCGTTACACCGGTAATTCAATTATTCAATTATTATTATTATTATGCACATGCAAAAACAAAAACAAAAACAAAAACAATCTTGTTATTTATAATTTTTTATAATTATTTAATTTTATTTCTGATGAATATATAGGTTCTGGTTTTATTTCATCCAATATGTACCAATATGGATTCTTCAGTGCTAATATAAAACTTCCATCGAATAATACAGCTGGTATTTGTGTTGCGTTTTATGTAAGTACTCTAAGATTTTTTGTGTGTGTGAGTTTCTTGAATGTTAGTATTAATTTTTGTTGTATTCGTTTATTCCTTTTTCATAATTGAATTTGTTTTTTTTTTAATATTACGCGTTGCTTTTATTCATGGGATTCTTTCCTTTCTTTTTTGTTTTTCTCCATCGATTCTTTTCTTTTTTCTTTTTAATATTTTATGTGATCAATAAATATCCTCGGTTAAATTTCCATTAATTTGACGAAGAATTTTCCTTACTTGAAGCAAAAGTCAATAATTACGGATTCAATGGTGTGAAAAAACTTCAATTTGTATACGTAAAGTTTTTCAATAAAGAAAAAGTCTCCAAACTGTAAACTACAAGCGATTCATTTACGTGTCTTTATTAATCTTAATAACGTTATTGTTTTATTTATTTATTAATTGTTGTTGTTGTTACAGACATCAAACGGCGAGGTGTTCGAGAAATCCCATGATGAGTTAGACTTTGAATTCCTAGGTAACGTAGCTGGAAAACCATGGCGGTTTCAAACAAATTTATATGGAAATGGAAGTACTCATCGTGGTCGTGAAGAACGTTATCGTCTTTGGTTTGATCCAAGTAGAGGATACCATAGATACAGTATTCTCTGGACACAAAAAAACGTTATGTAAGTGTCACTATTATAAAACTCTTTTTTATATTTTATTTTCCTTATGTGTTTGTGTATTGGTTGCTTTTTACCTATGTGTATGTGTGGCTTTAGATTTGAACTTATAATAGTAACATGGTGTGTTATGAGATTGAAGTGGTTCATGTTTGACTTATTGTGAGAGAGAAAAATGTTAGGAATTGCGTGTGGGATAAGTTATGTATACAACTAGAGTATGTGTGAGCTAGCATGGATTGAAAGCATAGAGTTTTCATTGCTAAAAATATTGTTTTAGATGGTAGTGAAGTGATGATACTTTGTAAAATTCATCGATTATTTTTCCCATTTTAGATATATAGGTATAATTAATATTACCCCACACATCATGGCCAACTTCATTTTTGTTTCTTATGTATAATTTTATGGTGGTGATAATCATGAATTCATTATCATAATTATATTTCTATTATAAATTTGTGTCTATCCTTTTTTTTATATACGTTATGTGTATAAAAATAGGGTCCTTTTCGTGCTATTAATTCTTTTTAAGATTGTGTGGTTAGCAAAAATGCATTATCTTGCTAATTAATTTAGTATTATCGTGGAGTTTGTGCTTTTAGAATTTGACTAAATTATCCTCTTTGAATTTTTTTGTGTACCACATTAATTAAGTTTGATTAAAAATTGTGAACCACACACAAAAACGTTAGTTGGAACCTATGTCGGTCCAAGTTTGATTTAAATTGGCACAAAGTAGAACTTATGGATAAAGGGAAATTAATTTTATGAACACATGAAGAAAGATGTGAAGTTTATATTTTAATTAGAAAGCAGTTTTAGTTAGATTACCAAACGAAAAAAAGCTCATATATTACTATCATTTGCCAAACTATGGTCTAATAATTCTACCTAATTATACCCGAAATCTAGTTGGCAAAGTATTCTTATTATTTTGAATTATATTATGTAATATTATATAGTATGCTACTACCTATGTCCTATACCTATACCATATATTATTTTGTTGATTGATTAATATTATATACTGATCATATGTTTGAAATATTGCAGATTTTACATTGATGAAGTTCCAATTAGAGAAGTGTTACGAAGTGAAGAAATGAGAGGTGAATATCCATCTAAGCCAATGTCATTGTATGCAACCATATGGGATGCATCAAATTGGGCCACATCGGGTGGAAGATACAAAGTGAACTATAAATATGCTCCTTTTGGAGCTGAATTCAAGGACCTGGTCCTCAAGGGTTGCTCTACTGATCCATTTCAAGAATTCTCCGATATCGAGGGTTGCGCCGATCAAAACACCCATCTTGAAGCCCAAGAATACGCCGAGGTGACTCCTATTCGTCGTATGAAAATGCGGAGGTTTCGTCAACGTTTCATGTACTATTCTTATTGTTATGATACGATTAGATACCCTATTCCACCACCAGAGTGTCATTTTAATCTGGCGGAGAAACAAAGGTTTAAGGAGACCGGAAGGTTGAAATTTGGTGGGAGTCACCGTCGGCAATCTAGACGAAGAGGTCGTAATACAACTCCGGTAGATGAGAATGATCAGAATGATATGTGATGTTTGATTATATGTATATAATAGTGTTGATTTTAATAGAACTTTTTTGGGCTTTTGACATTGTCTATTGTTTGATACGTTAATAAATTATGTGGTAATATAATTTAGTCCTTAAAAAGTTGTGTTTTTTGGTAATATAGTGTGTTGTATCTCTAGATGAAATATAACATCGGTATAAAATTTGTATGAGTGCACTTAAGTATAAGTCAAAATTCATATTGTGGGACTATTCTTGATTATTTATGGTTGATCTTACTTTTAGAAAGAATTTGAGTGTTAGAAGATTATCTTCTACATTTAGGTAATCGATGAAAATTAAAGGTCGATTGAGTTACTTCAAACCTCTTACAAATCAAATGAAAACTTTAATAGGTAAAATGCTTTATTTATTAGAAATCGGTTATTTTATAAGGGATTGTCTTGAGAAAAATGGTAATGATTATTTTGTTCAAATTACACTTGTTTCAGATAAGGATAATTATGAGAGTGATGATGCACTAGTTGTGTTGAGTTTGGAGATTGAAAAAAGTTGGATCATGAACTCATGTTGCTTTTATTACATGTGTCTAAGAAAATACTATTTTGAAGCTGGAACAAGGTGGAGTAATTCTCGTTGGTGACAATAAGTCTTGCAAGATTTATGATGATCATGAGTTTCTTCTTCATAATACGAGACATGCATGTTTCAGAGTTCAAAGAAATTTGTTATCCAAAAGCATGTTTAATGATCTACATTATTGCATTAGAACATGAGATATTGATGATTTCGCATGAAGAAGTGATCATAGCTAAAAAGGTCTAAATTATGCGACTTATATACTTTAGAAGGTTCTGGTATTATTATTCATTGTGAAGACTTTCATGATAAGAACAAGCTATGAGATTTGATGTCAAAGCATGGTGAATGCCTAAAGATTGTTTAAGAGTACTTTAATGAGTTTTGCACAAGACAATGGACAAAAATGCATGTGACTGTTGAGTTGTAATTGAATTTTTGGGGTAAGGTTGGTGTCAAAGCGGTTTACCTTGCCGACAAGTGTTTACTTACAAGAATAAACTTCCAACACCTATGATAGTTTGTGATAGGAAATCTAAAAATTACTCTAATTCAAAGACCACTAAAGCTTTATTTATTGCACAAATCAAGCTAATTCAACTTGATGGTAAAGTTGCGGATTATATCATCAATGGCTATCCAAGATGCGGGGAGAGTTATGATCGGTTGGGGGTGGAACCTAGGGGATCAGAGTTCATTAATTGTAGATGTATTAGTTTCAGTGAGTCCAATCAAAGGAATAAGAGTAAAGACTTGGGGATGAAGATTTTAGAAACCATGACGGGGAAGACTCATTTTGAGGTGAAGTTTTATACCCTACATACTAGTAGTAGTGAAGAAATTATTAAACATACATATGATTATCATTTGACTCGTGATAAGGTAAACCAGAAACATGATGTCGAAATTCTAGTAGTAGTGAAATTATGTTACTAGTAGTAGTGAAATTTTGTTCCTCAGGGGAGAGATGTCGAACACGATGTCCTAGACAATTGGTTTGACAAGTTAAACCAGAAATACCATAATATCAAGTACTAGATGATAGAGCACAAAAGCAATCAATAATACGATAATTGTTTACCCAGTTCGGTGAAACCACACCTACATTTAGGGGGTTGAGTCCACAATCCAAGAAAGGAAAATCATTATTAGTAATTTAGTACAATTACTCTTACCAACAACAACAAACCCTATATTGTTCAATGCCTCTTCCTAACACTACCCAATGAGTTTTTATTTAGGGCATCCCCTTAAATATGAGAACATACTCTCTTTCTTCTCAATCACACAACCTGTGATTGGAGATTACAACTCAATAATCAATGTTGAATACTACAACTTAACTAGAAAAACTTTCGATGCCAAGTTATTGAAACATATGGGTGTATATAACAATGTTGAATTTACAACTCAACTAGACAAACCTACAACTATGCAAAGTTACTGAAACATAGTGTGATGTACATACAAAAATAACAAAGACTTAAAATAACTATCATTCTAAAATCTTCAATGTATTTCTTAGCTTCCAATGTAGGTTTGAAGCTCCTTATATAGCATAATAATTCTGGGCTTTTCTTCATAGATTTGAGATTTGATTTCATCTAGAGTTAATGCAAAATCAGTTGGATATTATTTATTCCATAAATATCTCCAACAAGACATGGTTTATTTCAATTTAAATTCAAATTTAAATCTTCACTTAAATCTGAATCAATCTTCGTCCAACTGTAAAACAAATCACTTAATCATATTGTAAAACCAATTAGCAATAAAATCTAATCCAATCTTTGACCAAAACGTCTTCTAAAAGGAAACAATATTGACCTGTTGCACAAGACCCAAATGTCGTATCTCATGCTCGAGCATTGCGTCCAACACATATCCCTTTTGCACCTCCATACAACTTAAGCAAGCTAGATAATCTTGAACACTTTAAATACTTCTTCATATTGTTGTTTTGCAAAAATGCAATCAATCCAAAGGGTCAATCCAATAGGAACTACAATCTCTCCCTTTGGTAAATTGTGGCAAAATAACTCTTCAAGACATAACACTTATTCAAACCAAAACACGTGTCAGTCTTCAAAGCATATAATCACCAGTCTTCCAAATATCAGAGATAAACTTAGCAGCAAAAAATCAGTAGCATTAATCACAAATGCCACATAAAACAATGCTCTATAATCTATCAGACATACATGCAATCATTCACAACTTAGTCATGCATGATGTAACACCCCATTTTTTTTATTAGATATTTTATTATATTTTACTTGTTTGAATTATGGATTTTGGTTATTTATTTTATGGCTGGGTGTTGATGGAGTATGTATCCTTGAGTTAGGGGTATAGAGTGATGATAGAAGTAAGTAAAATAATTTAGAATTGTTTTGATAATTAAAAATAATGTTTTATTTATTTTTATTATATTAATTAGTGAAGATAGAATAATTGGGCCAAATATGAGAAATTAAGAAAGTTAGTGGGAGGAAGGAATATGAGATAATTAAGTTTGGGGCAAGTTGGTGATTTGGAAAAGTTTACCCTAAAAATAAAAAGTTAAGAGGAACCTAGGTTTAGGGAGATTTTCATAGTAAGTGACATTTGAGAAAAAGGAGCAAAGAGGCAATAGGAAAGGTGATCAAGGAAAGAGAGTGAAAGTTTCAATTCAGATTTTTTGCAAGGAATTCAGGTAAGGGTGGAAACTTGTTCAAATAGTAATGAGTATGGTAGAAGGGTAGAATGGATGAATCTTTAACCTCCTTAGGGTTGGGGATTTTGATTCATAATTTTGAATTTGGATGCTATGATGGTTGTTATATGATGATTATATGATTAATTTCGTGTCCCTTATGTGCGTATATTTTTCTGTTTTTATGATTGAACATATATCCACCATTGTTGGAATTTCGAAGGTTTTAAGCATAATCTTAAAGTTATGATTAAATGATTTAATTATGTTAAAACTATAAATTAACTTTATATATTTAGATTATTGTATGAGTTATAATTTTCTGAGCGTTTGGATTTTTACGGAATCGAAATCGGAGGTCCGAAGGCCTTCAACGATGAAAAATGCAGAAAATTCCGCATTCTGTCCGTCACGACCGCGCTCAGCACGAGAGCCTTTTTTTTATGTTTTTCGGTCGAAATCGTTTTGGTCATAACTTTTGATCCGTAAGTCCAAATTGAGTGCCATTTGAAACGCTGAATATCTAAAATAGAGGGCTATAACTTTGTTTCAGGGATAAAATAATTTTGGTGATTATTTCATAGATGTTTTTGGGGTTGAAGAAGATGAAAATTGTGTTGGAAATTTTAGAAAACAACAACTTTTTAGTAATACCTTCTTGCACGGTTTTGATCATAACTTTCAACTCGTGAATAATTTTGGGTTGGGGTTTGAAGCATTATAAAGATGACTCTTAGAGATATAACATGATGGTGATAAGTGAATTGTTTGATTATTATTCATATTCCTACTGTATTGGTGAAGTTTTTGTTCATATGTTCGATTAATGAATTGTTGACATATCCCGACTATTTTGGTCATAACTTTCATTTCGTAAGTCCGATTTTGATGGAGTTTGAAGCGTTAGAAAGCTAACGCTTAGACCTATAACATGGTAGTGATTGTTTAGATGTTTTAATAATATTCACATGCCTACTATGTTAATAAATGTATTGGTTTATACGTTTGGTTGATGAATCATTGCATTGTTGTAATATCATTGTGTGATAATTATGTTGTTATATAGATGATGTTAAGATGTTGAAGAGTTGCTGTTGTTTGTTGATATTATTCATGTGGTAACATGAATTGGTTGTTGCATGTGTTGGTGTAAGCCCTAGAGGCCAATACTTTTGGTACTTTTATCGAATTATTTATTAATAATAAAAGGCTTTTTCTTTATTACATTTGTTTAATAAAGTCCCTAGAATAGCTAGTCTGTTTAATGTATCAAGTATGACTTAATCATGAGATCACATTAAACATAAGGACACTATTCTTAAAGTATCTGTAGTCGAGCTTTAGTGTGAAGTGGGATAACATTAAAGCATTAAGACTATTATGTTTGTAGATTGATGATCACATCTCATGGATCATGGATAAAGAGTTATCAAGTCTTAAACATAGGTATGAATATTAGGAGTAATATTTATACCGGATTGACCCGCTATGAGAATACTATATAGAAAGTTATGCAAAGTGTCATAAGTTATTCTCATGGTGATAATGGTGTATACCACTCTTCGACCTGAAACCACTATGAACCCTAGATGTAGAGTCGAGTGCTTTATTGCTGATCAAACGTTGTCCGTAACTAGATAACCATAAAGACAGTTGATGGGTACTCCACGAAGCATGTTGAGGGACATGAGTGACCTAGATGGAATTTGCCCATCCTGTATAACAGGATAAATGTCTATGGGCCCAATATTGAACTGGACAAGGATGACACGGTCTATGCCTTGTGTTCAATATAGACATAAGGGCAAAAGGGTAATTATACACATAAGTATTATCACAGAAGGAATTGTCAGATCACATGACATTTTCGTGTCTTGGGTAGCGGTGATGTGTTGCTAGATACCGCTTACTGTTTATTATGTTAAATACATGATTTAATATAATTGCCAATGCCGCGAAAACCTACAGGTTCACACACAAAGGACGGATTGATGAAAGATAGAGTAACTAAGGAACACTGTAAGGTACGGTGCCCTTAAGTGAATCGTAGAACATCGTAAAGGTACATTGTACTTAAGTAGAATACGAAATATGGTAAGGTATCATGAGCTTAAGTGATTTTGGGCATATTATAAGATATGGGCCAAAATACACTTAAGTGGACTTTTTAGCTTGAAGCCCACACAAGTGGTTCTATAAATAGAACCCTTGTGCAGAAGCATTCATAGCGGTTGCAATTTTTCGTTTTCTCTCTCTCTCTCTCTCTCTCTCTCTCTCACACACACACACACTTAAAGCCTTTATTCATACCAGCTAGCACTGAGATTGAAGGAATCCGTTCGTGTGGACTGAGTAGAGACGTTGTCATCATTCAACGTTCGTGATCGCTTTGTGGATCTGCATCAAAGGTTTTGATCGTCACAAGAGATCTGCACCAAAGGTTTCAATCGTCACAAGAGGTAAATATTCTATCACTGATCATGACCATTCGTAAGGATCTCTAAAGGAGAAAATTTTAATTTCCGCTGCGTTTTGGTTCGCAATTCTCCTTCAGCATGATGAATGGTGTGATGCATAAATTATGAGATGTGTGTGGGGATCCTTTAGGTGAACCTTGTTGTGTTAATGCATGTTATTTAAGAGTCATGCATCTTAATGTACGGGCTTCGATCCAATTTTGGTGAGCCTCGATTCTATGGTGATGGATCGGGTGCGAGTATCTAATCTTTATTATGAGGGATTAGTGAAGCGTTACCTATGTTGATGATAACGAGTTTTGGTGAGCCTCGATCCCATTGTGATGGATCGAGTGCAAGTAGCTAATTCCTATTATGGGGGATTATTGAAGCGTTACCTATGGTGATGGTAGCGATTTTGGTGTGCTCCGGTTCTAAGAGGGAATCGATCCTATGATGGGGATGATGAAGTGAGATGAACCTGACTGTTCATATTTGGTACCACATGCATGTCGAGTCGATGTTGAGTACATTGCATAAGTGTTGCATTTGTATTGGTTGTTGATGATGTGTTGTTGGATAAGATGTTGCATATGATGTTAATGACAATTGAGAAGTGGTTTCGTATGATGTTGATGATAATTGAGATGTTGTCGTGTATGATATTGATTATAACTTGGATGTAAGAATGTGATATATTATTATGCATGATTATGTAGATGTTGTACTCTATTCTTCATTCTATATCGTTATTATTGAAATGAATTCTCACCCCTTCTGTTTGAATGTTGCCTTTACATGGGTATCATGCAGATACTCAAGAGTAGTATTGTTGAAGTAAGTGGAAGATAGCTCTTGGATTACTTCTTTATTTTTTTGCTTTTACTAGTGATACCTTGCTCTTATCATATAACATTGGGTTGGGTTAAACGCTTATTTTATTCCTTATGTCTGATTATGTTGAAGTCATAAGATTAATTTTGTTGTTGAGAATTCTTAAGATGTTGAGTTGATTGATTAGAACTCTCTTATTTTGTTATTACAATTGAAGTTGAGACTAGATGTTATTACTTTCTTTATCTTCCATAATTGTGATGATAATTCCGATGCGATGATACTTTAAAATGGAAGTGAGCATGCAGTGACAAGTTATGAATGTCTTATTTTATGAATATATAATACCGATCAGTTGAGAAGGATATCGTGTAAACATCCCAAGTATGATTGAGATAAGTGGAATGTCGTGTAAACATCCTTATTAAAAATGTGTGTATTGAAATTTACTGTTGAAACCCGTGTTACCGAGAAGGTCATATGTGTTATAAATGTGTGACACCCTACATCGTTTTATTTTATATTTAATTTACATGATAAATTATATGCGGGGTTTAGGGTGTTACATTAGTGGTATCAGAGCAGGTCGGTCCGTCCGGCCAGGTTGTGTAATTATGTTTGTTCCCTAGTATGCGACATGTGTGTGAGAATACTGTCGATGCTTATTTTATTTTCAATTTGCAGGTCAGGAATGAAACAAGCGGGGGAGAAGTGTCTGATTCTCTTGGATGTTCCAACTATATAGAGCTTGGACATCATGTTGCTGCATACAAGAGTGCATTATTGGCTAGTTAACCTGGTTTGAGAATGTTGTGATTTTCCTGAACCCAAAGAGAGGTCGGATTCGAGGATGGTGTCGGTTAGCAAAATGGTGTGGTCCTTGAGGAAATACGGTCAACTGTTCTCGTTGGTCGCTTCCTTGTGAGGGGGAAGGCGATGTTTTCGCCAGAGATGAACCAATGGTGTGTTGAGTATCATGACGTATTCCCTAAGGATGTGTATGGTTTGTATTTTGTTGGAACAAGTTGACGTTATTCTTGGAATGAATTGGTTGGAGTTAAACCAAGTGTTTACCAATTGTTTTGATAAGTTGGTGTAGTGTGCCGCTGATTGCAAGAGCTCAGGCGATGGTAAAGTTGTGTTGTTCCTAACATTGAAGATGTTATGGATTCGAGGTTATTGTCTGTCGGTCAAGTTGGGAAGTCTTTAGGGAAAACTACCAGGTATTGTTAATGTTGTTTCTCAGAGAGTAGAGAGCGATGTGACAACTAGTGTTATGCAAGTGGTGTGGATTCCTGATGTTTTCCTGAAGATAACTACGACTTGCCTCCAGAGCATGAATTTGAATTCGATGGAGGTGAAAAGTTGACGTTTGTATCAGCTAAGAAAGTGAGAGAGTCTGTGAAGGATATGGCACACGTGTTTGTGATGTTAGCTTCGTTGGATGCTAGAGGAAAGGGAGTAGTTTGTGATCTTCTAGGAGTGTGTGAATTTCCTGAAGTGTTTCCTGAAGACATCAATAATTTACCTCCAGAGCGCGAAGTGGATTTTTCTGTAGACTTAGTACCTGATATTAGTCTGGTGTCGACGACTCCTTATAGGGTGTCTACTTTAGAGTTGGGGAGTTGAAGAATCAACTAGAAGATTTGCTTTAGAAGAAGTTTGTTCAACCAAGTGTTTCTCCATGGGGTGTGTCGGTGTTGTTAGTGAAGAAGAGGGGCGGTAGTATGAGGCTACGAGTGATATGAGAATTGTATTGTAGGCATTGAAAGAGAACCATTTGTACGCAAAGTTTTTCCAAGTGCGAGTTATTGTTAAAGAAAGTGAGTTTCCTTGGTCATGTGATTCTAGCTGTGGTATAGTTGTGAATCTATCGAAGATAGATGCCGTGTTACAATGGGAGACTCTGAAGTGTGCCACTGAGATTAGAAGTTTTTCTTGGATTGACCGGTTATTACAGGAATTTCATTAAAGGTTTTTCAAATTTAGCATTGTTGTTAACTCAGTTGACTCGAAAGGGTTAAGCCTAGGTTGGGATGTGCATTATGAAAATAGTTTCCAAGAACTAAATAAGAAGTTGATGTCTGCTCCAATTTTAATTTCGATGAATCCAAGTAAGTCCTTTGTTATATATTGTGATGCTTCAAAGATGGGTCTAGGAGTTGTATTGATGCAAAATGGTCAGGCTATGGCTTATGCTTAGAGATAATTGAGATTCCATGAAAGGAATTACCCTACGCATGATTTTGAGTTGACAATAGTGGTATTCGTGTTGAAGATTTGGAGGCTCTACCTATTTGGATCCAAATTCTAAGTGTTCAGTGATCACAAGTAATTGAAATATTCATTTGATTAAAAGAGTCAAATAAGAGGTAGAGGAGATGGCTTGAACTTCTGAAGGATTATGATTTTGATTTGAGTTACCATCCGGGTAAAGCTAATATTGTAGCTTATGCGATGAGTAAGAAGTCTTTACATAGGTCGCTGCTTATGGCTCGAGAGTTAGAACTGATTGAGCAATTCAAAGATATGAGTTAGTGGGTGGAGAAACTCCTAACAATGTGAAGTTGGGTATGTTGAAGCCGACAAGTGGTATCTGTAGCGGTAAATTCATGATCAGCAAGCTATGGATAAGCTAGAGATCAAATAACAAGAGTCGCCACCGCACTTTTATTGTTTCCAAGGGAAAAGGGAAAAAGTACGAACAAAACCCAAAAAGTAAGAAGTTTTCAAATCAAAACTAATAAAATGTCAGAGATTACATGTAATGGGGTTGGTTACACAGAGGGAAGGTGTTAGCACCCAAAGTATCCTAGGTACTCCTAGGGAGCCCTTTTTGTGTGCATATGTATTTGGTACAAAGTGATGTTTACAAACAAATAGAATGGGGGATGAGAAAAGAATTCATTTTTTATATTTTTGTGTTTGGCAAGACCTTCGGTCTTGTGCCTACGTACCAACATAAAAATGAGGGGTCAAGACCTCGTAGTTCGTGATACAAATTTTAAAGTGGATGCATTGCTTTTTAACAAAAATTAAGTTTGAAAGGCACAAAGGCCTAAAAATGGTTTGGATGATTTAGTTCTTTTTTGGCTTTTTTTGGAAGTTTAAGTCAAGTATAGTTAAGTTTATTTACAAATTTGATTTAAGAAAAGAAGTTTGAAAATGCAATGGCATAAGGCCAAAGTTTCTATCTTTTTGCAAAAGTAGTCAAAGTTTAGAACAAAATAAGTTCAATCAAAGAAGGTTTTGAAAAAGGAGGGAGATATTTTGAAATTAAAGAAATGGGGAGAAGATGAAGAGACTAATCCTATGTACAAAATTAAAAGTTTAGAGTTGAAAAGATCTGACCAAATGGGTAGCAATCCAATAGACAAGAATGTCAATAGAAACCCAGAATTCCCTTGGACTTTTAAAATCAAGCAACACACAAATGCACAATTATATTATCTTGAAGAGAAATGCATCAAATAAAGATGGCCACATCCAAGCTTATCCATTCCATGATCTTCCTCAAGGTAGCCCATGTAACAGATGAATTTCACAAGTCACGGGGTTAAAATAACAGCTTCACAATGATCATGTTGCAGATGAACTCAGAGAGATCTTGAATGATGTATCAGATGACGTTCAAATTGCAAGCACTTGGTTTCTCGATAGTTGGCATTGTCCAAATCCTTTAGCATAGGAATGTTGCCTAAATTCTAAGTCCATTTCTCCAAGATCAAACCAACAGTCCACACCAAAGGTTTTTTAGGGTTTTTGTTATTATTATGTACATTAATGGTCAAAGACCACACAAACAAACAAGGTATACACAAACAAAATATAACACACAATATGGTCCAAATGGACAAAGTGAAAATTGCATTAACCTAGACAATTAGAATGATATGAACAATGGCAAATGTATAAAAGCTAAAATTAAATGACATTAAAGTAAAGGGCTTGAAATTAAAAGTTAGTAGTTAATAGGTTAGAAGTTAGTATTGTTTTGTTTTTACTTTTCATTCTTAGACATTCTTTGGAGAACACTCAACCCACTTATCACAAGCATGGATCCTTGAACCAAGACATATTCCAAAGGAAGGAAAAAAGGCCAAGTTTTCACACAATACCATGAAAGAGGG
The DNA here is from genome assembly GCF_024323335.1 of Lathyrus oleraceus. Classification (NCBI taxonomy): domain Eukaryota; kingdom Viridiplantae; phylum Streptophyta; class Magnoliopsida; order Fabales; family Fabaceae; genus Lathyrus; species Lathyrus oleraceus. The sequence goes on along the minus strand of NC_066580.1, from coordinate 412,632,035 downwards.
GAGACTTACAATCTCACTAACTAGAATTTTATGCCTTTTATGTCACAAATTTAGCGCTATGTTAAGCAATCGTAATTGGACTTATGTAGAAGTCACAACTATTTGAGGTCGGGCAATATAATTTTGGTGTTAATGCATGTTAGAGACATAATATTATGAACTATGCTCATGAAACATACCACACACAAAAAGAATATGCAAAAGGTGTGGTCTAATCTCATCCATACTCATGTTAATTTTTCAATCAACTAGCTTTAGGACTTTGAGATATCATAGGCCAAATGAGATGAATGCATAAAGAAGGGGAATGAGATGAAGAGGGAAAGGAATAAATGAAATCTCAAATTGATCAAAGAAGGACTTTTACCAAATTAATATCATTCATTCATTTTGGGAGATGGAATGTACATTCCATCAATCCCTTAAATCCAATGATATTAATTTGACAAATTCAAATCAACCTTGACCAAGGCCCAAAAACAAGAGTCAAACACCCACAAGTCATCACAATTGGTCAACAAAATTATTTGGCATTTATTCCAATTAAAAATACTAAAATAATACATTTAAATTAAATATGGTTTGTCAAATTCCTAAAACCTTATCAAAACACCAAATAAATGACCATGAGATTTATCATAGGTCAAACAAGGTCAAAGGACCTTGGAGAAAATTTTTCAGAATTTTAGAAGACTTAAAATTATTTTTAAACAATTAAAAATAAATGAAAAATCAATTAAATCATGAAAATATTAATAATGATCCAAAAAATAATTTTTATTCAGAATATGAAAGAGGAAAATATTTGAAATTTTTTGGTGAAACTCTCATATTTTTTGGATCAATATTAAAATTAATATGAATTAATGAAAATCAAAGGAATAAAAATTAAAATCAAAAAATCAAAAAAATGTGGACCACTTGATCTGCTTCATTAATTGAGGTGGCAGATCAAGTGGTGAGAAACGCACGTTCCATGGTACACGCTAGTCAGCGCGCCACACACTTGGTCATTACAAGCAATGTCCTTGATTAAAACATGCCACATCATTGCCGGAGCAAAGCGCCGGTTGTCTTCTCAGGTGACCTTGGCCGGACTGGTCCATTCATCACCTCATCAAAAATGAAAAAGGAGGACATGATCTGAAAGGAAAAATGGTGTAGATTACGAACATCACCTCAATTTTAACTAACTCCTCACATATAGAAAGATATGAAGAGTTGAATTTTGAGGTATGTCAACTGAGTTGCTTCGATTTGACCTCTAAGCAACTCAATCTTCTTGCCTATATTGGTAGGACTTCAGACAACCAAAGAATCAAGAGAATTGAGCAATATTGAGAGAGAATCGAAGAGATGAAATTTTCTGTAAAATACCTTCAATGTAGGTCTGGATTCAACTGTTCTTGTCTTGGCTCGTGCTTGATCTCACTCAGAATGCTTGCAGAAGTAGAATGAAATGCACAAGAGGTCTTGGATCCCTGGAGTTTTGAATCTCAAAATAGTGAGATTCTAACTCAATTTCAAGATGAAATTCTCAGGATTATCCTCTCAAATGGAAGGGTTAGGGGTTTAGGATCAAAGTTGGCGTGAATATGTCTTCGATTCTGATGCTAGAGGTCTCTATTTATAGTTGTAGCTCATGATATTTGCACCTTCCAAATCACTTTCCAAATTTGGAAATTGATGATGCATGGGTGCATGGGCCTGTACAGGCCCATAAGATCATTGCTTTAGGTCCACAAATGAGTGTGAGAGAGTCTGAAATCAACTTGGATTGCAAGGCAAGTGTGTGTGAAGATTTGAAGTTTGATCTTTGCCAAATGATGATACCATGTTCATGCCATGCGCATCCCTAGCAATTCTTGTCCAAAATGGATGAACTTGGACTTTTTGGAAAGGTTAGATCAATAGGAACAACTTTCATGTTCATAAATTTTCCATTTGAAGCTTGTATCATGATGAATTTTGAGGTGGAAGTTTGGTAATTTCAACGTGTTGAAATTTTTTCTAAGTGTCAAGCCATATATCTCAATATTCCACCTTGCTTAACTTTTTATGTGAGCTTAAAATGAGAAAATTGTATTCATCAAAGTTGTATCCCTTTTAAATACCTTCAAAATGGTCACCACTTTCAGGTCATTTGGATTTGAAATGATAGAGTTATGCATTTTTGAAGTTTGGAAAAATCACTTGTTCAATGGTATAGGTCAAAAGTGACCTATAATGTAGCCTCACTCCAAACATCAAAGTTTAATTAGACATCTTGAATTTGATTGTGCAACTTGGAAATCTTTCATCTCATAAAAATTGAGCAAGTTATGGCCTTGGGAAGTTGACTTTCAAATTAGGGTTTAGACAAAATGACCTATAATGTTTCAACATAGAAAATGATTTTCCAAGAAAAACTAGTTTTAGGTCTCAACATGAGAGTTGTTTGGAATGTCATTTAGAGTAAGTTTACGCTTGGAATCATTTTCATATGGTGAAAATTGTAGGATATAGGGTCTAGGGAGACCCAGTTTTGATCAGATGAATTCATCTGGCCAACCACCATCAACCAACTTGCTAACCTTCAATTATCTTGACTTTCTAGACTCATGGTAGATCATATATACATAATATGAGGAATTTTGAAGTGTCCCTTGAGAAATTTGGTCAATTGGTAAGATAGCTTGTTGGAGAAGTTACTCAAGATACCTAGTCAAACTAGGGTTTCCAAGGCAAATCACCCTTCAAACTCTTGAAGAGTACTTGATCAATATAACATGTAGGAATCAATGGAACTCATATATGATGATTATAACCATTCTTGGATCAATTCATGGTTGTGCTCTTTGTCATGAGGGTCTCAAACCCTAGATATGGACTTGATAGATCAATGGAGATCATGCCCTACCTACAAAAGAGTTAGGCAAATGCAAAGGCATATTTTTGGTATTTTGGTTAGTAAAATGATAATATACAAGTATGATACAATCACATAGTGCTTGGTGATCTCTCCCCAAACAAACCCAATGAAAGAGGGGTAAGAAGGATGCTAGGGTATGATCCCAATGCTAATGCATATGATGAAATTGCATGAGGGATCTTAGGGTCAAAATTGGGGTCTTACAGTATCCTTGAAGAGATCTAAGAAGTCATAGATTTGATTTGAGTTTGATAGATTGTCTCACATTAATCAACCAAGGTAACGAATGTGATTTCTGAGTTGATGAAAATGGTGTGATGATGTTCAGAGATAAAGTTTGTGTTTTTGATGTATCCGAATTTAAGAGGAGTATTATTGAGGAGGGTCACATAAGTGGATTGAGTATTCATCCTGGTGATACGAATATGTATCAAGATTTGAAGAATATGTTTTGGTGGCCATGAATGAAGAAAGAGGTTGCCGACTTTGTGTATGCTTGTTTGACCTGCCAGAAGTCAAAGATCGAACATCAGAATTCGTTAGGTTTGATGCAACCATTGGATATTCCAGAGTGGAAATGGGATATTATTTCCATGGATTTTGTAACAGGTTTTCCGAAGACTTCAAAGGGATGCGATTCAATTTGGGTGATTGTGGATAGATTGACCAAATTAGCTCATTTTGTATCGATGAGGATCAATTATCCTTTGCAGAAGTTGGCTGAATTGTATATTGATGAGATTGTGAAGCTGCATGGTAATCCTTCAAGTATTATGCCAGATAGAGATCTGAGATTTACATTGAGGTTCTGGGAGAGTCTGCATGCTACTTTGGGTACTAAGCTAAAGTTGAGTTCTTATTATCACTCGCAGGCGAATGGTCAAATAGAGAGGACTATCCAGTCTTTGGAGGACTTGTTGAGGGCTTGTGTGCTAGAACAAGGAGGTACTTGAGATAGCTACTTGTCGTTAATTGAGTTTACCTACAACAACGATTTCCGTTCTAGTATCGGAATGGACCATATGAGGCGTTGTACGGTAGGAGGTGTATAACTTATTTGTATTGGTATGAGCCAGGCGAGAGTGTTGTGCTCGGACCTGAGATTATTCACTAGGCAACTGAAAAGATCAAGATGATCTAAGAAAAGATGAAAGCATCGTAGAGTCACCAGAAAAGTTACCATGATAATAGGAGGAAAGAACTTGAGTTCCAAGAGGGAGATCAGTGTTTTTGAGAGTTACACATGTAACTGGTGTTGGTCAGGCTTTGAAGTCTCAAAAGCTCACTCCTCATTTTGTTGCTCCATACCAAATTTTACAGAGGATAAGAGAGGTAATCTATCATATTGCTTTGCCGTCGCCGCCTGCTAATATTCATGATGTGTTTCATGTGTCTCAGTTGAGGAGATATATTTTCGGATCCATCTCATGTGATCCAAGTGGATGATATGCAGGTGGGAGATAACTTGACTATTGATGGATCACCCGTGAGGATAAAGGATCGGAAAGTGAAGCAGAATCATAGTAAAGAGATTGCCTTAGTGAAGGTAGTTTGGGGTAGACCAGCTGGTGGGAGCATGACTTGGGAGCGTCAGAAGCAGCTGATGGATCACCCCATTTTTTATTAGATATTTTATTATATTTTAATTTTTTGAATTATGGATTTTGATTATTTATTTTATGGTTGGGTGTTGGCGGAGTATGCATCCTTGAGTTAGAGGTATAAATGGATGATAGAAGTAAGTAGAATAATTTAGAATTGTTTTGATAATTAAAAATAATATTTTATTTATTTTTATTATATTAATTAGAGAAGATAGAATAATTGGGCCAAATATGAGAAATTGATAAAGTTAGTGGGAGAAAGGAATATGAGATAATTAAGTTTGGTCCAAGTTGGTGATTTGGAAAAGTTTACCCTAAAAATAAAAAAATAAGAGGAACCTAGGTTTAGGGAGATTTTCATAGTACATGACATTTGAGAAAAAGGAGCAAAGAGACAATAGGAAAGGTGATCAAGGAAAGGGAGTGAAGGTTTCAATTCAGAATTTTTGCAAGGAATTCAGGTAAGGGTGGGAACTTGTTCCAATAGTAATGGGTATGGTAGAAGGGTAGAATGGAAGAATCTTTAACCTCCTTAGGGTTGGGTGTTTTGATTCATAATTTTGAATTTGGATGTTATGATGATTGTTATATGATGATTATATGATGAATTCCGTGTCCCTTATGTGTGTATACTTTTCTGTTTTTATGATTGAACAGATATCCATCATTGTTGCAATTTTGAATGTTTTAGGCATAATCTTAAAATTATGATTAAATGATTTAATTATGTTAAAACTATTAATTAACTTTAGATAATTAGAGTATTGTATGGGTTATAATTTTCTGACCATTTGGCTTTTTACGGAATCGAAATCGGAGGTCCATAAGGCCTTCAACGATAAAAAACGCAGAAAATTCTGCATTCTGTCCGTCACGATGTTGAAAAGTATATTTTCGGCAAATATTTTTATATCGTATCCACAGAGATTGGTTGTTATTACCGCCGTTCTATAATCCAAATTGTTATAAGTTTAAAAAGTAACAAAGTTGTTTTGTTTGGAAAATTATCTTGTGAGTAAATGTCACTAAAAACAGTAAAATGGTTTTAATCAAATGTAAAAGCTTGGCAAGATTGGAGTTCACTATTCTAAATGCTTATGATCCCTTATGATAACTATATAGATTTAAGATTATTGATGATGTTCAAGTATCCTCTCAAAGTCATTTCTGTCTAAATGATATTGTGATAATCACTATATTGATCCTTAGACGATCTCTCCACCTAACTATCAATATAGCAATCTTTAATGTTTGATACCAAAGAAGAGTAATGAATAAATCTATCTCTACAACTTATTCACTACTTGAAAATCAGTTTTATGTCAAGACTCAAATAATCTCTTTCAACAACTACTTAAATCTGGTTTTCAACTTAGGGCAAAAACAGTATTCAATACATCAACAATCTTTATCATATATAAAAGTCAAATGAAATACATAAACAAATGAGAATAGTTACTACCTCCAATCTTGACAAAATGGAGTTTAGCTCCTCATCATCATTTTACAAAGCAAAATGCAATGGAATAAAAACTCTGTTTTTCTCTCTTCCAAAATATCTCAATGTATCAATGTGTAAAATAATAATGAATTTCTTAGAATAATGTGTTCTCCTATCCTAAAAGAGTTGACATTTCCTTAATTGATCATTTTCATCCAAAAAAGAAAAGTTATCCCAAGGCAGACACCAAAATGGCAAAACCAGCTGGCATTGGAAACAACACACTTGGCCAAAACAGCTTGCTGGATTCGCAGGGTTCGCTGGGCGAACTTTATTCGCGGCGCGAACTGAGTCTTTTCATTCAGTTCGCTGGGCGAACTGAAGCTACCTCAGCTTCCTTGCTTTGCAAGCTTCATGTAATTGTTCTTCCAAGTGTTAATCTTCAATAATAGGCCTCCAAATTGCATTCAATACTTCTTCCAAATTATGGTGTTGCATTCCAAAAGCTCTCTTATCCAAAAATTCCACAAAACTAACAAATATGTGAAATAACTATTCAAAACAACATAAACTAAACCTAACTGCATTTACACAAAATAGTGAGAATAAAAGTGTGTAATTACATCAAAAATTGGTAAAAGGGACCAATAAAATTATATAAAAAGTAGTACTAATTGGTCCCTAACAACTCTCCCCGACTTAGCATTTTGTTTGTCCCTAAACAAAAGTTTCCACTAACACAAACAAAGCAATGACACAAAAGATTGAAACAAGGATTAACCAAGGACATTCAAATGGTTCAAAAGTGTTTGGCAATTTCTCAATCCACCTATCTCAATTCTAGACAAAACATGAATAAGAGAAATGGTTGAGTGCAAAAATCCTCCCAAGGAATTCAAAGCCATATATGTCAGAATTGAATCAAACTTACACACACATCATAATAATGATGAATAACATGGAGGGTTACTTTCACTCATCCAAGCAATTAAATCAACAACAATTCAAATCATGCGGTTATCACAACAAATACCAAATCATGTGAAAAATGAGAATCAAGAGGTCTTTCAAAGGTTGTAATGTGGCTTAGGCTACAAGAAAGGATATGATTAAGAGAATTCAACAAAGTTGTCTATCCTAAGGGAGCATTCCCCAACATTCAACTCTACACAATTCCCCTTTCTTTGATCCCTATTTTTTTTTCTTTTTACATCCACACAACCATGAGCATTTTCTTTGATTTTTTTTCTTTTTTTTTTCTTTTTTTTCTTTGCTCTATGGTTTCAAGGGTGATTTCTTTTTCTTGTTTCTTTTCATATTTTCACCCTTTCATAAAAACTCACTTTTCCAAGTTTCTAATCAACTCTTTTTTTTTCTTTACTCTCCCCAACTTTAGATTCCAAAACCAAATTTATTCAATAATGCTCCCTACTTAGACATAAGCAAAAGGCAAAATTTGCAAACAACTCGGTTTGAGGGTTTAATTGATTCGAAAGAAATTAGGATTCATTTACTCCAAAATTTTCAATTGATTTTACAATGATCAATCAAATGAATCCTAAATTAAGCTCAAAGGGGTTTAACTAAGGATTACTCCTCACAAGGTTAGTTGATTCAAACTTTTTGGTCAAGTGGTTTTGCTCACAAACAATGCCTCTATCATTTTCAAAATTTTCACACAAAAATAGATTGATGCATGATTTAGCATGATAAGAATGAGTTTAAATAATGCTCGGTTTCCCGCTTTTTAGTGTAAAATGGAAAGCTTCCTCACAATTGGTTAAGTCCTATTTTGATTCAAAAATGACATATACTTCAATGAATTTATGATATGGAATTTGCACATACCATCAAACTACTCATGTTAAGTCTAGAAAGCGATAAAGTGTACCTTGAATTGCCGATACTAATTCTTATCATCACCACTCGAAGTGTCCTATGCTTCTTGCTTTGCGAACATTTCTTGGTTGCTTTAAGCTTGACTTAAGAGTAAGAACAATTAAACAAAAAATGTTGGTAAACCAATTTGATTGTAACACACTTAAATCTCAAAGAATATTCATGCAATTAACAAGACAAACTCTAAAATTCAACAAACTCCTCAATCTTCCTCCTCTTGGCCACCACCAGCAGATCTAAGGACGTCCTCCATCTCATTGTTATGAGTTGCACCACCTCCTGCACCCCCCATAAAAGCTGGCCTACCCTCAGGCCAATTAGCATAAGCAACATATTCCGCTGGGAAGGAAATATGCGGGCTTCAAGTGCAAGGAAAGTGTTTTGAAATTGTTGGGATTTGGGAGATGGAGAGGAAAAAATTTTGAGTTTTGGAAGTGGGGCAGTGGGGTTGTTGAAGAAAAGTTATTGTTTGTGAAAAATAAGAGTGAACAGAAAATAACCTAAACAGAATTTAAGTGGTTCTGTCACGCACCGTTCGCGGGGCGAACTTTGTTCGCGGCGCGAACTGAAGCTTTGCATTCAGTTCGCTGGGCGAACGGTGGTCACGGGGCGAACGGCAGAAAACAGAACCTAAATTTTTCAAAATTTAACACATCAGAAAATCAATAAAACAGAATTGAGAAAATGTAAAATACAGACTTACAACGTTGGGTTGCCTCCCAACAAGCGCTTTGTTTAACGTCGTTTGAGCTCGACGGTTCAACGGTCTTTACGATCCGGCTTTGTTAAGAAACTTCCTCAAGGGCTTTGTTGTCTTCAAGAGGTTCTTGATGAACCTTCGATAAAATCTGATACCACCCGTTTTCGGAACCACTTGCACAACATTCACCCATTCACCATCAGAGATAGGACAAATCATCCCGGCCTCCAATAGTTCGACAACTTCCTTCTTTTTCAGCACTCGTATCAATTGATTCTCCTCTTTTGTGGACAATGTATTGCTAATGACCACTAGTTTAGTACAGTCATCACCAAGGAACACATACTTCAAATGTGGCTCTAGTTTTGGCTCTTCCACTTTCTTTGTCATATCCAAGCCTTTGTTTGTCTCTTCATGATAAACAAGTTCTCCACAAGACTCTAATTCATGCAACGTTGCTTCCATCTTTTTTTCTTCATTTTTGGTCGAAACTTTGTAGACTCCGATAAGAGATTTCTTTGATGGATTAGAAACATGAACCTGGTTTGCGATCTCAACTAGTCCCTCCTTGGTGGCATCGATTCGGAAGGAGTCATGCTTAACATTAGGATGCTTTTTGGCTTCAAAAAGATTGAATGCTACCTCTTCATCTTGCACCCTCACTTTCATTAATCCATCATCAATATCAATCATCATTCGGGCCGTTTTCATGAATGGTCTTCCAAGAATTATAGGAACATCACGATCCTCATCCATATCTACTATCATAAAATCTACCGGAAACAAGAATTTGTCCACCTTCACTAACATGTCTTGAGCAACTCCATATGGTGAAGTAGTTGACTTATCAGCTAGTTGTAAAGTCATCCTTGTAGATTTGATTTCAACATTTCCCAATCTTTTGACAATGGATAGGGGAATTAAATTGATGCTAGATCCTAAGTCAATCAAGCCATTACCCATGTAGGTGTCTCCAATGGTTACTGGTAAAACGACTCGGCCCGGATCGGATTCCTTCCTTGGGAGAGTCTTTTGAATGATGGCACTACAACGTGCATCGAGCAAGATTGTCTCGTCTTCCACATGTCTTCTTTTCTTTGTGAGAATATCCTTCATGAACTTTGCATACCGCGACATTTGCTCTAATGCATCGGCAAATGGAATATTGATTTGAAGTTGTTTGAATATGTCCATAAACCTTGCATAGTGTCTAGCATTATCCTTCTTTGATGGTGCGTGCGGATATGGTAAATGTTGAACTGGAATGACCTTCACTCCTTTGTCTCCTTTTTTCTTCTTTCTTGGTTCGATTTCCTTATTCATTTCCGCTTCACACTGCTGTTCCTCCATCAATTGCTGGTTCTGCTGATTTTGCGGCGCGAACTGAGCAGTTTCTGCCACTTTCTCCTTTCCACAAGCCACATCCTCATTTTCTAGTACAACATCCATATCATTCTCTACTGTAATTTCCTCACTTTTTCCACTTATCAACTCTCTACCACTTCTAGTAAATATTGCTTTACAGTGTTCCTTTGGATTGGTTTGAGTGTTAGCGGAGAAAGAGGATCCCGCAGTTTGTTCCGACAATTGTTTTGCAAGTTGACCTATTTGGTTTTCCAAATTCTTGATTGCTGCCTCGTTGCTCTTCTGATTTGCCATGGAGGCTTGCATGAATTATTGAAGAGTGTCTTCTAACTTTGAATTTCCTCCTTGCGATTGTTGTCCTTGAGAATTTGGGTGTTGATAAGGACTTTGCTGCTGAAAATTTTGGTTGTTGAACCTTGATGGTTGATAACCTTGATTGTTCCTTTGATAGCCTTGATTTTGATTGTTCACATAACTCACTTCTTCTAGTGGAGGGCAAAAACCAGTAGGATGATCTCCTTGACATAATTCGCAACATGCTACTTGATGTCGAACTTGAGACCCTTGAATTTCCTTCATTTGCTGTGGAAGCTTGGCCATTTGTTGAGTAAGCAACTCCACTTGTTGAGAGAGTAGCTTGTTTTGAGCAAGAATGGCGTCATTGGTATTTAACTCAACAACTCTCGGTTTACGTTATGAAGGGCTACGGTCATGTTTACTTTGGCGATCATTGAGTGTCATCCGATCAATAATGACTTTAGCTTCTTCAGCATTCTTTGACATAAGAGAGCCACCCACGGTAGCATCCAAAAGTGTTTTGTGAGTTGATTGGAGCCCATTTAGAAAAATATGGAGTTGAGTGAGCTCATCAAAACCATGACCCTTGCATTTTCTCAACATTGACTTGAATCTTTCCCAAGCCTCATTTAGAGACTCGTTGCTTCCTTGAGTGAATACCGCAATAGCCGTTTTGGCTTCCATGAATCGGGATTGAGGAAAATATCTTTCTAAGAACTTTTCTTCTAACAAATTCCAATCTGTCATCACTCTTGATGCTTGATCAAGGTACCACTTTTTTGCCTTTCCCACTAAGGAGTGTGGGAACATCCTCTTGAATAATGCTTCTTCACCCGCTTCGTCTATTCCCGTAGAACCCGCAATCTCATAGAATTTGATGAGATGAGTATACGGATCCTCATGGTCCATTCCGGTGAATGGATTTGCATAGAGAAGTTGGAGGATTCCGGTCTTCATCTCCGTATTTCTTCCTCCACGGGCAAATTGAGCATTTCTTCTTGGACTATTAGCGGACATTTCGATACGATTGTCATCCGCCATGTTTCCATCACAAGCTTCTACAACCACTTCTTCGATTTGAACAAGTGCGGAAGTAGATGCTTCTTCTCTCCGGTTCCTCTCTTCGGCTAGTTTCCTTCTTCTTCGTGTTTTTCTATTGAGCTTCCGAAGTATTCTTTCAATTTCGGGATCGAATTGAAATTGCTCCGCGGTAGCTTTTCCTCGCATGCACTAGAATCTACAAAACTAACACACCAAGTGAAACAAAAGAGGGATAGTAATACAAGTAACAAAACTTAAAACAATGAATTATTGCAATGCTTGTAATATCGAACACCAATCCCCGGCAACGGCGCCAATTTGTTGAAAAGTATATTTTCGGCAAATATTTTTATATCGTATCCACAGAGATTGGTTGTTATTATCGCCGTTCTATAATCCAAATTGTTATAAGTTTAAAAAGTAACAAAGTTGTTTTGTTTTGAAAATTATCTTGTGAGTAAATGTCACTAAAAACAGTAAAATGGTTTTAATCAAATGTAAAAGCTTGGCAAGATTGGAGTTCATTATTCTAAATGCTTATGATCCCTTATGATAACTATATAGATTTAAGATTATTGATGATGTTCAAGTATCCTCTCAAAGTCATTTATGTCTAAATGATATTGTGATAATCACTATATTGATCCTTAGACGATCTCTCCACCTAACTATCAATATAGCAATCTTTAATGTTTGATACCAAAGAAGAGTAATGAATAAATCTATCTCTACAACTTATTCACTACTTGAAAATCAGTTTTATGTCAAGACTCAAATAATCTCTTTCAACAACTACTTAAATCTGGTTTTCAACTTAGGGCAAAAACAGTATTCAATACATCAACAATCTTTATCATATATAAAAGTCAAATGGAATACATAAACAAATGAGAATAGCTACTACCTCCAATCTTGACAAAATGGAGTTTAGCTCCTCATCATCATTTTACAAAGCAAAATGCAATGGAAGAAAAACTCTGTTTTTCTCTCTTCCAAAATATCTCAATGTATCAATGTGTAAAATAATAATGAATTTCTTAGAATAATGTGTTATCCTATCCTAAAAGAGTTGACATTTCCTTAATTGATCATTTTCATCCAAAAAAGAAAAGTTATCCCAAGGCAGACACCAAAATGGCAAAACCAGCTGGCATTGGAAACAACACACTTGGCCAAAACAGCTTGCTGGATTCGCAGGGTTCGCTGGGCGAACTTTATTCGCGGCGCGAACTGACTCTTTTCATTCAGTTCGCTGGGCGAACTGAAGCTACCTCAGCTTCCTTGCTTTGCAAGCTTCATGTAATTGTTCTTCCAAGTGTTAATATTCAAGAATAGGCCTCCAAATTGCATTTAATACTTCTTCCAAATTATGGTGTTGCATTCCAAAAGCTCTCTTATCCAAAAATTCTACAAAACTAACAAATATGTGAAATAACTATTCAAAACAACATAAATTAAACCTAACTGCATTTATACAAAATAGTGAGAATAAAAGTGTGTAATTAAATCAAAAATTGGTAAAAGGGACCAATAAAATTATATAAAAAGTAGTACTAATTGGTCCCTAACACATGACCGCACTCAATGCGGGAGTCTTTTTTTATGTTTTTCGGTCGAAATTGTTTTGGCCATAACTTTTGATCCGTAAGTCCAAATTGAGTGCCGTTTAGAGCGTTGAATATCTGAAATAGAGGGCTATAACTTTGTTTTAAGGATAAAATAATTTTGGTGGTTATTTCATGGATGTTTTTTAGGGTTGAAAAAGATGAAAATTGTGTTAGAAATTTTAGAAAACAAGAACTTTTTAGTAATACCTTCTTGCACGGTTTTGATCATAACTTTCAACTCGTGAATAATTTTGGGTTGGAGTTTGAAGAATTAGAAAGATGACTCTTAGAGATATAACATGATGGTGATAAGTGAATTGTTTGAGTCTTATTCCTATGCCTACTGTGTTGGTGAAGGTTTTGTTCATACGTTCGATTAATAAATTGTTGACATATCCCGACGATTTTGGTCATAACTTTCATTTTGTAAGTCCAGTTTTGATGGCATTTGAGGCGTTAGAAAGCTAACGCTTAGACCTATAACATGGTAGTGACTGTTGAGATGTTTTTTTAATATTTACATTCCTATTGTGTTAATAAATGTATTAGTTTATACGTTTGGTTGATGAATCATTGCATTGTTGTAATATCATTGTGTGATAATCATGTTGTTATGTCGATGATGTTAAGATGTTGACGAGTTGTTGTTGTTTATTGATATTATTCATGTGGTAACATGAATTGGTTGTTGCATGAAGAATGGTTTGATGCATAAATGATGAGATATGTGTGGGGATCCTTTAGGTGAATCGAGTGCGAGTAGCTAATTCTTATTATAGGGGATTAGTGAAGCGTTACCTATGGTGATGGTAGTGCTTTTGGTGTGCTCCGATTCCAAGAGGGAATCGATCCTATGGCGGGGATCATGGAGTGAGATGAACCTGAGTGTTCATATTTTGTACCACATGCATGTCGAGTTGGTGTTGAGTATATTGCATAAGTGTTGCATTTGTATCGGTTGTTGTTGATGTGTTATTGGATGAGATGTTGTTGCATATGATGTTAATGATAATTGAGATGTGGTTTTGTATGATGTTGATGATAATTGAGATGTTGTCGTGTATGATGTTGATTTTGATTTGGATGTAAGAATGCGATATATTGTTGTGCATGATTATGTAGATGTTGTACTCTATTCTTCATTCTATATCTTTATTATTGAAATGAATTCTCACCCCTTCTATTTGAATGTTGCCTTTACATGGGCATCGTGCAAATACTCAAGAGTAGTATTGTTGAAGTAAGTGGAAGGTAGCTCTTGGATTACTTCTTTATTTTGTCGCTTTTACTAGTGATACCTTACTCTGATCATGTAACATCGGGTTGGGTTAAATGCTTATTTTATTCCTTATGTCTGATTATGTTGAAGTCATAAGACTAATTTTGTTGTCGAGAATTCTTAAGATGTTGAGTTGATTGATTGAACTCTCTTATTTTGTTATTATAGTTGAAATTGAGACTAGATGTTATTACTTGCTTTATCTTCCATAATTGTGATGATAATTCCGTTGTGATGATACTTTAAAATGGAAGTGAGCGTGCAGTGACAAGTTATGAATGTCTTATTTTGTGAATATATAGTACCGATCAGATGATAAGGATGTCGTGTAAACATCCAAGGTATGACTCAGATAAGTGGGATGTTGTGTAAACATCCTTATTACAAATGTGTGTATTAAAATTTATTGTTGAAACCCGTGTTACCGAGCAGGTCATGTGTGTTATAAATGTGTGACACCCTACGTGGTTTTATTTTATATTTAAGTTACGTGATTAATTATGTGCGAGGTTTAGCGTGTTACACATGACACTCAGTCATCTCATTGTTAGTAGCATACAATACTTATAATTAACAATTATTAGCATGAAAACATTCACATACTTAGTCATGCATAATAAAAGCAGTTAGTAGTTGATATCAAGATATGAAAAATTCTTCTAACTCAAAAGCTCATATCAAAAGGGCCATATATCTTGTCGGATGCTCCAACATGTGAGCATATCATCGGTACAACAACGAGAGATGGTCAGTACTAAAGAAATACATGTGTTACCTCAACAACACCATATTACTCCCCCTTTTTGTCATGATTTGGTAAAGGTATGGAAAGAACAAATATATTAAGAGATTAGAATAACATTCAACCTAGAGTAGCACAAAATAGTAGCTTAGAGTCAAAAGACACATGTAACTACCCATGAGGAATACCATCATCCTTAACATCAATCTCCTACAAGCTCTAGCATTATCTTCAACAACTGATCATCATTATGAAGCTCAATAAGCCCATTATACACCAATGCCAAAAAAAAATCGGCAACCTTATTTGCAGATTCTCCTTCTTCCATAGTTCTCTTTCTCATAAATTTATTAATAGAGGGAACCTTAATTCTGCCAAATCAATTGAAAGTTGATGATGAAAGTTTCACAAAATTTCATCTACCAAACACTTTGCTTAGCTTCTTGACCAACTTATCATAGCCAGGACCATCATCAAAAGCAGTCTTCATGGTTTCTTCTCCTAACTCCCTTTCAGCTTCAAACCTTCTTTGAAGAGCATACTTCCACTTCCGAAAATTTGTTTTCGGATGGAGTTACATATTATCCATGCGATTAAAGGTGACATCCACATGAAATCTCTTTCCTCCAACTTTTCTCCTTAGGGTGAACACAATGTCTTGGACCTTTGCTTCAACATTTATCTCAGATTCACTTATTTAAACAAGCTTGTCATCCACTTCAGAAATAACAAGGCACCCTGCTCATCCTTCCACTGAGTTGGAAGCTCAATCACCAACATGTCACACATGTTATCTGGTATATCCTGGTTGACATCTTTATTACCCTTTTTTATGAAATCATTGATCATTTGGTTGTTACACAACTGTTGAGTTCAACTTCTATCGGCATAAGTACCTTGATAACCACATGCATAGTTCTTTACTTGAAAACATGGAAGGCAACTTACATCTTCCACCATGATCAACTCAAAGTCATACTGCATTTATTGAACAACATGCTCCATCATGTTGTCTGATAGGACTCAACACACATGAGAGCTCTCTTAAGACTCTCATTGTCTTTCACAATCACTTCCTATATCAGTTGAGCATCCTCTCCAAATGTCAAATCTTCTTTTGGCAGTATCATTTCAATGTCTAAATACTTCCATTTCAGCATAATATCCTCATAAAGGAGAGACATGTTACAAAGATCAACATCCTTAGTAGCAACTTCATTTATTGGTTTCGACCCATCATGAACCTCCTTGTTCATATGGATAGAACTGGAACAATCATTGATAATATCATCAATGTTTTCATTCCCTTTATGATCCTTTTTATAAATAGCCTTGTCATGAGACTTGGTCAAAATCTTCATGATCTTCTTCAACATGTTGACAAAAGGAAAGTCTTCAACTTTCACATTTAAGTTCCTATTAAGGAAGGTACTTTATTCATCCATCTGGTTAGGTTTCAACTTCAAGGTACATGAGAACCTAGGTCTCAAATAATGGTTCCAAAAGTATTAGCATAACAAACACTCATATCTTCTTTATCAGGTAGCAAAGTGTTTCCTAGAAAGGCAGTAACAACTTGCTCCATAGCAAGACCACTGAGATCATAAACTTCATCCTTATGAGAAGTCATATCATTTATAGGTTGTGTTCCATTGGTAAACAATCCACACACCTTGCTATCTATAACACAAACTACACGTAAGATTTCATCCTCACTAATCATATCTTCACACAATGTCTCCATGTCATCATGGGTGTTAATACCACCACCATCACCCTTAGCAGAATCAACCTCAACATCTTAATGGATATGATCATCATTCTCCTTAAGCTTTTTAGACTCAGCCAACATGTTGAACAAGATGTCTGACACATTTTTATCAATATCTTGATTGCCCATATTGGATTCATGGGATTCTTCACTAACAAACATGGGAATGACATGATGATTTCTCACAACCTCATACAAGAGTGGGACTTCAATCAAAATTCCTCCAGTAAATAGATCAGTCTTATCAGCCTGTGGAAAGTTGTGGAGAGTAATATTTGGAATGAATTACTTGTCGAATAGCATGTGGCTGGACTTCAAGATATTAAGAGTAACACCAATTCCAGTTTTACCAAACACACATACATGTTTTTGGTTAAACAAAGCTCAAAACACATGAGAAGGGATTCCATAATTCTTTAACTCTTTCTTTCGAACTACTACTGGTTGTTCAATGTTAGAAGAACCTTCAGCCTGATTATCATCCTTCCCTTCAATGACAACTCCTTGCTTGAGTCTCATAAAGTCCATATGTGATAAGTCAGAAGTATGATTAAGATGTTGGACCATCTTGAATGACATCTTGATTTGCTTCTCATCTTGACACATATCATGAATTTTACCTTCTTCAGTCTTGAGTATTAGCAACCTCTTAACACCATCTTCAAATATGGTCTGCTTTATGCTTTTAACCTTGGATGAGGGCTGAGAAATCCACATATAACAATTGGCTTTGGATATTGAACCCTTCATTAACATAACATTATCTTTGCTAGAGATAATACTTTCTAAATTGATGTATTTAACATTTATACCTTTATCATATAATTGACTTATGATGGTCAAGTTAGCAGTTAATCTTTCTACTAGCAGTACATCATCAAAACATGGTAAATATAGACTCACCAGCTTGACTATCCCCTTGATTCTCCCTCTAGTTCAATAACCAAGTGTGATATAAGTATTAGAATATGGCTTTAACTCTTCAATATAGATCCTTTCACCTGTCATAATACCAATCAAAATACCAATCCTTTCTAGAAAAACATTTAAGAGAAACATGAACTAAGAGACATTTGGCAGTTTCCTAGGATTTTCACACTTTCTTAGCTTGAGCTTTCTTCCCTTTCTTTCCTTTGGACTTTGGCTGACTATACTACTAAGGATATCCATAAAGTTTATAGAAAAAGGGTCTTATATGACCATATCTACCACAGTGGTGACATCTCTTAGTAGAGTTCTTGTAACCTCTATGATGAGGGTCACATGTCGAGCACAATGCTAAGACATGTGGTCCACCATTTGAAACTCAGTCTTCTTCCTAGGTGGGTCTTTGATCTTTTTGTTCATGGAACTGTAGTTAAACCCTACAACCTTCATATTCCTTTTCAAGACACCAATTAACATATCTGAATTGTTGTTCTTCATATGTACATATTATGGCATATTTTCAAGTTTGGACTTTAACAATCATTCTTCTTAGCTTAATTTTGATGAAGATAAAAGCTTATAATTGAAAAAAGAACAAAGAATAAAAAGATTGGATTCAATTGTCAAGATTACATGAGCTGTGGAAATCAAAAGATTGGATGTTTGGTCAAGATTTTTTAAGGGCAATTCATATGTTTATATAATATTTAGATGCTCAAGAAACTTAACTCATATTCCTCTAAAGATTTCCCAATCATTCCTATTGTATAGTTGTCGCATCCGCGAAAAACAACCGACGGGCTGAAACAAAAACAACACAGAGCCGCCATCGTGCGTTATTTATCCCAAAGAGGGAAAGGAAACGCTCGAAGTAAACCTGGGAAAAGCATGGTCTCGCGACCAAATAGAATGGGATCGGGAGTCGGTTACGCAAGGGGAAGGTATTAGCACCCCTCACGTCCGTCGTACTCGACGGGATCCGCGCTCTAAAAGAAAGAAAAAGGTTGCTAAAACAAACATCACACACACACACTGAAGATAACACAGGTGGGGGAAGAGGAAGAGGGCTCGCTAGGACATCGCGTCCTATGCCTACGTATCTCGTCTGGAACGAGAATCAGAGCTGCCGTAGTTCGGCTCACGCACGCCAAACAAGACACACACAAACACAGGCAAACTTGGAACCCGAATGCCAATCGCTGGACTTACATCGGCTTCCGAACCAAACAAACACAATCAGGATACGGACAGCCAATCGCTGGGCTTACATCCATATCCTGACACACAAGAGGGTTAACAAGCAGACACACACCAAAAGAAAGAAAAGTGCCCGGAGAGACCTCGCACGGTCTCCTGCCTACGTACCTCATCTGGTATGAGGATCAGGGCGACGTAGTTCCCCTGAACGGGAAAGAAATTCTAACCAGATACAAAGGGAGACACACTACTAGGGAGCTCGGCTCGAGCCTAGGTGTTATCATGCATCATTGCCCTATGTTATGGTTCTCTATCTACTTGCACAACAGCAAGCTAATCCTAACTAGGAAGAAGCAAAGCATGCAAGCATAAACAAAGCAAAGCAGACATTTCAAATAGCACACACTATATCCAGTCAAAGTGGGCTCAAACAAAGGGTTAGACTGCCAAGGCAAGTCAGCTGTACAGGGTAGTGTTCGCTCTTAACCCTGACATTGAGAGTCAGGGTGAAGCAGAGGAAAGGTGAGTGAAGATGAGACTTCACAGCTCTTATCCCTGGCCAGGGAGAGCTTCAGACAAAGGAGCGTGGGTTCAGAAAGTGGGAACCCTTCTACACTCATGACTCTGACTCGACTGTACAACTGTACAAGATCTTGGGTTACTGTCCTCAATGCGTCAACACAGTGGTGTGAGCAGAGGGACGACTCAACAGAATAGCGGGAGATAGATTGCATATCTCTCTTATCCGCCAATTGCCTTAATCAAGGTCTTTTCCTGCTTGGGGACAAAGTTAAACAATCACAAACATTGCCTCTTAAGGAGGACTTCAGACAGTTGCCTGGCTAAATAACAAGCCAGGTCTTCCAGACTACATGGAGACAAGAGAGTCTACCTCAATTGGTTTATACAACCAAGCAGCAGCACAAAGCAAGTTCAAAGATGAACTGTTAGCGACTAAAGTACCTGAAATCAATCTAATTCAGTCAGTATACCAATCACCAAGTCAAAACAAACAGCATAAGAATCAACAGACAATGTATAATCAGACAATGCAATGTGCAAAGCACAATCAACTCAAGTGAGTCAAGCACAAGCTCAAAGCAAGTGAGCCAAGCATCCTACAAAACACACAAGTTAGTTCACAACAATTAACCAAATTCAATCAACTTGAATTAACATCCTCCTTAAAGCATTTGCATCTTATCCTGAAAAGCCAAACTCAAATATGAGAAACTAGACCACTAGGACAAGCCTAGGGTCACAAGGAGATGAAAAATCCAAAACAGCAAGTGAAAATTATCCAAAATCACAATCAAACAATTTATAAACAAAAACAATTGGTCCCATGCTCATATCATTCATTATCATCATTTCATGAACAAAATAACACACAACATGCAATTTGCAACCTCAAAGGACCAAACAGAATGATCTTACTCAAATCAATATCAAAACGGCTCAATAAATTCCACAAAAATTCAAGCCTAAACAGAACACATTCAATGAGCATCATATCAAATTTCATGCTATTTGGACCAGAGGAAGTATGGAAATTAAATTCATAAAGTCCAGACAAATTCAAGCAAGCCAACACAAGGCATCAAAACAATCATCAACTTCCATTAATCATAAAACAGTGACAAAACATGATAAATGAATGGGATGAAAACCACAATGACCTATAATGTGTCTAGAATTCACATGTCAAATTTCACATCCATCCAATTAGTGACCAGAATTTCACAAAGCAAATACAAACATGTGTCACAAAAAATCAACAAATGACCAAGCAGGGGGAAAAATTCCAATCAAATAGGAAATGCCATCAATAAATCCAGAAACATTCACATGTAATCTCAACATCCATATGCTCAATCATGCAAAAATTTAGCTCAATCCAAGGTCCCTAAGCACATCAAATAAAATCATGAAGATGCACCAAGCATGGTGTGACACAAATTGTCACACCTCTATTCAAAAAATCATATCTCATCATCCAGGGATCCAAAAATTGCAAACTATACATCAAAGTCACCAGCAAAGAGTCCAGAACATGCACAAAAAATTTCAAGCATTTCTATGGAAGCATCAAGATTTTATGATCAAAATGGCATGGCATACACAAATTGGACACATTCAATCAAACCCTAGGCAATTTATTTTTCCACACGTGCACAAAAATATTAAAAATCACCATAAAAAACTACACATCACAAGGAGAATAATGCAAAAAGTCTCATCAAGTTTGTACAAGAAATGAAGAACTTATGATTTTTTGAAGTTATGTGATGAAAATGAAATGAAATTAAAAAAGGAAAATGAAATGAAATGATTTAATATTGGATAATGGCAATTTTGTAATATGCTGCAACGATACCTAAACGCGGCCGTTTAAATAAATGAAGTGGCAACGTGTGAGTGGTTGCTGGTAGCGGGAAACAGAAAATTCAAAACGAAATGAAGAAATTCAGATCAAACGCGTTCTGCCTCGTGTTCTTCATCAAGAACATCAAACAAATTCCAGAAATCACACACGAACAAATCTTAACCAAAATGATCATGCCATACATCAATGGAACCGTCTAAACATGTACATCATGGATATGGCAAGCATTCGACCTAACTCTAAACATATCAACCGGATCGAGCGAAAATAGGTTTCACATCCAAACTTCTAATCAAGATTTCTCACTAGATACTCAACCAAATTCAAAACCACAAGTTGCATGCTATTCTATGTTGAGAGATCTATCTAAGCCACATCACAATTCAAGCAATGGTTGAGATCGAAAATTTACCTCTTGATGATGGCAGTGCTCGATTCTTGTGTTTCCAAGTGTGAAAGGCGAAAACAGATGCAGTTCAATGCTATGGAAGTTGAGTAGAATGGATGCCTTAGCTCAACTATGCTCCAGTTTGAAGAATCAACAAAATGCCATGGATGAGCTTGCTTCCAACAGTCCAAATTCCTCAATGTTTTGGCCTCGAATTTGCGAAACAGATGCACACAATCACTGGTAGATGATAGATCAAGCACGAATTCACACTATGGATGATGAACCTTGATGAAAATGATGAAAAAGTGTGTGAAAGTTTTGAGAGAATTGAGAGGTTTTTGGAGAAAAGTTTGTTAGATCTTGAAAAATGAAATGTGATTATGATTTTCTGTTACAATTAACATCTTATACCAACTCCTTAATCCACTTGCTAATCCAAATTAGCAAAATTGAGTGAATTAGCACAAATGCAATTTTAAGTGAAATGTCAAAAATGGCCTTTTGCAAACCAGCCAATGTAACAGTACAATGCCTTGTAATTTTGAAAATCTATTTGGTGTTTGTGATGTGTTGGAATGAGTTTTGTGTGCCAATGCCTTGTAATTTTGAAAATCACCATTTCTCACCAAAAATGCAAATTAATCCACTTGAAAAATGACATTTTGCCATGATGATTTTTGATGAAATGTGATGATGCATCATGAAAGTATATATAAAATGTGGTTTGCTCAAAGAAAGATCACCCAATTTGGCCATTCCATGTGAAAGTTATGCCACTTTGAAAATCAACATTTTCTGAAAATGATTGGACCATAACTTGCCAACCACACATGAGAAATTCATGTTCTTGGACTTTTTGGAAAGGTGAGAACAAGATCTACAACTTTCATGTTGAACAAAATTTCATTTGAAGCACTTTTGGACATGTAATTTTGAGATGAAAAACTTTCCATTTTTGGCAGTTTTCAATTACAAGTCACTTTCTATTTTTGGAAAGTCTCCATCTGACTTTATTTTCTTCATTCTTGATGTTTGAAATGTCAAATGAAACTTGTTTAGACATGAATGAAGTGTCTCTAACTCTCTCCCACCTCCAAATCCATCATTTCAGGCACAGTTGACCACAGTTGACTTTTCTGACTGATAGATGAATTTGGCTATGCACTGATCAAATTGAGCCTCAAGCTCCTGATGAAATGGCTCAATGATGAAAACCTAGCTTCCATAAGCTCAATACAATCATGAAATGATCCCCATATCCATTGTAGACCCCATCTCCTTGCCAAGCCCTGATTGGCCCAATGCAGATGATTAGGGTTGACTAGTGGTCAAAACCCTAATCTCAAGGTATCTGATCAATCTCTTGAATCTTCTGGATGATAACAAGACCATGATGATGATGTATCATTTCAACCAAGATCAAGCTCAATCTCCTTGAGAAATCATGAAACCCTAATTTGAACCACCACCCTCAGATAGTTAGTGATCAGTCCATAAACCCTCAGCTTGAATCTCAACCTCTTATCCTCTGACCAAGACTTAGGAGGATGAATTGCTTGTTGTGGCCATATGATATGCAACATGCTAATGACTAATGACCTAAAGAAGTGATATGCAATGTGTTATGCTAGTCCCAAGAGAGGAGGGCAAATTTTGAGGTGTTACAATAGTCATTCAAATCATATCATTTCAAAAGGAAAATTTATAATTTTCAAAAGTGTAATCGGTTGACATAATTAGACAACCAGTTGCATTTTGCTTCTAATTTTTTGAAGTTTTTATGAAGTGTAACCGATTGAAATATTTACGCAACTGGTTACACCTGTGATTTATCTCAAAAAATTTAAACGTTAGACATAGTGTAACCGATTGACATAATTATGCAACCAGATACACTTGTAGTTTTTCGAAAAAATTCTGAAATTTTTTCATACCTATTCACTGCATTTATTCCTCACACCTTTTCCAACTCATTGCCAAATGAATCATGAACATGTCTTTAAACATTGCCATTGTTTATAGAGGTATCATATACACTATAAATATCAGATTTTTTCATGAATCAAATCATCTCTTTCACTTAATTTAAAACTACAATTCAAACTTGTTTTAAGAGTTTTTCTCCATCCAAAACCTTTAAACTTTTTTTGCATAAATTGTCATATCATTGCAAAACGTTTCTGAGAATTTTAAGGTTATTATATTCAAGTTGTAAATTGAAGGAGAAGATCAATTTTTTGTATTGGAATTGATTCAAGAGCAACTTCATATTCATATTTGTTCAAGACTTGTATTTGATCACCAAGTGTGTGGTGACTTATTTTGTAATAGAAAGTGACGTGTTTTCTAAGTGTTGTAAACAAATAGTGGTGTGCTTTATAGTTTATGTAATAATAATTATAATGTTTATGATTATTAAAAAAGATCATTTGAATCAGGGTGATTCAAAGTCTACCATAGTTGTTTATGTTTTTGTAAAATCAAGGAAGTGGTGTGGTTCTTTGTTGTTGTTAGAAGATGTTAGAAGAAGTCTTAGTGTGAGGCTTATACAAAGATCTAACAATACTGAAAATATCTCATGGGGTGTGAGGGGACTAGATTTACCCTTGGTTGGAAAGAGGAACTAGTATACATCATCGTGTTCTTTATTTTTCTGCATTTAAATTTTGAACTTTACTTCAAAAGTTCATCAACATATTTTAGGAAAAATAAGAACATAAGAAAACCTCTAAAATAACTGAAAAAGTCTCAAAATCTAATTCACCCCCCATAGATTGCACTTTATACTTACAAATTCCATATCACCTTACCTACAAACCCTATAGATGCATTACATGACCCTAATTGGAAAATGGCTATGAAAGACGAATATGACACTCTTATTGAAAATAATACGTGAGACTTAGTTCCTCGTCCGTCTAATGCTAATATTATTAGATATTTGTGCATTTTCAGGCATAAAAAGAATATATATGGATCATTCGATCGATATAAAGGTCTCCTTGTAAGTAATGGAGCGAACCAACAAACAAGCGTTGATTATGGTGAAACCTTCAACCTCGTAGTCAAACTGGCTATTATTCGCACAACCTTGTCGAAATCATGGTGTCTTCATAAGTTGGATGTTAAAAAATCCTTCTTGCACATAAATCTTGATGAAATTGTGTACATGCACCAACCTCCAGAATTCCGTCATCCTCAGTTCTCGGACCATGCGTGTTTGCTAAAATAGTTTATCTATGGACTTAAACAAGCACATCACGCCTCGTATCAACGGTTCACTAATTATGTCGCTACAACATGATTCTCTCACATAATTTCTAATCACTAATTATTTATTTATCATAATGAGAATGACATGTCTTACATTCCTCTCTATGTAGATGGTATTATCCTCACTGCTTCATCCGACTCTTTTCGTGAGTATATTATTTCCAATCCGAGTTCTAAATTTGCAAAGAAGGATCTAGGTCCTCAAAGTTATTTTCTAGGAGTCTCTGTTACTCGATATTCAGAATGTATTTTTCTCTCTCATAAAAAACATGCATAAAAGATTATTGAACGTACAGGAGTGTCCTCATGCAAGAAAGCCCTAACACCGGTGGATACCAAATCAAAACTCAATAGGTCCTCAGGTAATCTCTATCATAATCCAACATAATATTGAAACCTTGCAGGTTCATTACAATAATTCACATTTATAAGACCAAATATATCATATGTGTTTCATTAAGTGTGCCTTTTTATGCATGATCCAAAAATATAACACATGTTGCCTTAAAACAGATCATTTGTTACATTCATGGTACTTTTGAGTTCGGCCTCCACTTGTATTCATCTTCCATCGACAAGCTCGTATCTTACAAAAAAAAATGATTGAGATGGTTGTCCAGACACAAGAAGATATACCTCTAGGTATTGTATGTATCTTGGTGACAATTTATTAGTATGGTCCGCAAAACGTCAACGCATATTTCCTTGATCGAATGTAGAGGCTGAATACCAAGGATTGGCTATTGTAGTGTCTGAACTGTGATGAATTAAAAATAAACTTTTAGAACTACATTTCCCTGTTACAAAAACAACTTTAGTCTATTGTGATAACATGAACACTATGTACCTTTATGACAATCTAGTTTAACATCAATGACACAAACACATCGAAATGGATATAGACTCTGTGCGGGAAAAAGTGGCTCATGATCAGATCCACATATTATATGTTCACTCTCAATATCAAATTGTAGATATCTTTACAAAGGGACTTTCGCTACAACTTTTTGACGACTTTAGGAATAGTCTCAATATTCGCTCACCTCCAATTTCGACTTGTAAGAACAAATTTACTTTCTACAATGTATCTCTAAGATTTTGATGATAACAAAGGATGAAACAAAAATGGTACCCTCACGAAATTTTTCTAAGTATGCAGGACTCTAATCAAAACAGTCAGATAGACACTCATCAGATACAGAAACAAGCTCTGAGATACCACATAGATGATATGCAAGCATAAGCTCTGAGTCTGATCAACGCTAGCGTAAACTAAACAAGAGACATCAGACACTCTGAAGCGGAAGAATGACTCTAGAATCTGAAGCCTTGCACTATGATGAAATCCAGTGAAAGGAAACTCTGAAGACTGTCAGCGACAAGCATCTTCTGAAGATACACTTGCTTAATACAGATTCTGATATTCGAACCTTCTGACTCAGAAAGCTTAGATATTGTAAGACCCCAATTTTGGCCCTAAGATCCCTCATGGCATCATATCATACCATATCATTGCCTCAAGGATCTTTGTGCACCTTTGCTTCCCTCCTAGTGGGTGGGTTATCTTGTGAGTGTGGTTCTTGATCACCAAGCATGTATTGCATGTGTATATCATTGCTTTTCATCTATCTATTAACCCAAAGTACAAAAATATTGTCATCTAACCATGTTACCTGCAGATGAAGCAAATTAGGTCAAATCAGTCAAAGTCAGTCATAAAGGTAGATGGTGGCCATTCTTGAAGAATTTGGGCACCATGATCATTCATCAAAAGTTCATATGAGTTATGACATCATTTTGGATCAAGATATCAAGTGGTAGGGGCTTGGAATTCATCAGAACATGGTTCAGTCAAGCAAAACCCTAGCAAAGTCAACAGAAGTCAACTGTGGTCAACTGTGCATTTAATCAGTGATTTGATGGTGGGAATTGGTCTGAGAGGTCTCATTCAGGTCCATATAAGCCTCATATAACATGTCAAACATCCACAGTGAAGAATTTGAAGTCAGACAAGAAATTTCCAAAAATAGAAAGTTGACCTGTAACTGGAATTTGCCAAAAAAGGAAAGTTCTTCTCCTCAAAATTACATCATCATACAAGCTTCAAATGAATTTTTGTCCAACATGAAAGTTGAAGATCTTGTTCTCCCATTTCCAAAAAGTCCAAGAACACTCATTTCTCATTTGTGGTTGGCAAGTTATGATCAAATCATTCTCAAAAAATTTTGAACTTCAAAGTGGCATAACTTCCAAACCATTTGGCCAAATTGAGTGAGGTTTTTTGCTACAAGTCATATTTGATGTGCTCTATCCAAATACTTCATCACATTTTACCAAAAATCAATCAATCAAAATGACATTTTTTAGTTGACTTGAATTAAAAAAGGAAAGGTAAAAAAGTTGACTTTCAAAATAACCATTTCCATTGTTTTCTACCAATCACAAATGTTCAGAAATGACATTTTGGATATGCTTAAAGCCCATTTTCGCAGTTGTAGCCATGCCCATGCAACTTGAAGTGAAATTCATCAATTAGCAAAAACACCTCTTTTAAGCTAAATGCAATTACCACTCAATTAACCAAACTTAGCAACATTAATCACAGTATATATTTCATTTTTCTGCTGAGAAAACCCTAGCCATACTTCACTAAACAGATAAAAAAAACTCATTTGCTCTCAAAAACCTTTTTTCTTCATTTTGAACTTTTGCTGAAAATCTTCAAAGAGCTCGAGCTTGGTTTGTTTGTTTCATCACACGCCACCATTTTGGAACCTTTTGCAAGCCTGAGATCACGACTGTAAGCAAGGAACACAACACTGTTTCATCGAGCTTCATCCATGGCAGATCTTGATTGGAGCTTTTTCAAAGGTTGTTGAGCTAAAACCCTTCAATCATTCATCATCTGGAACCTCCTTGTACATCTGTTTCAGCCTTTCGAAACCAAACAACCACTGCATCATCACTGTGCTCCAAATCAAGTAAGATTTCGAATCTCATTATTCTTAAAATCATGCTATGCTTCTTGTAGACCCTTTTATGCTGAGTACAATGAGCTTTTAATCTTTGAAAATGGTCGAGTATTGTAGAAGTTATGTTGAAATGAAATTCGATGTTTGAATGTGTTTCTGCTTGGTTCATTCTTGTTAGTTCGAATTAGGGAAAATGATTGTTGATTTGATGATGTACATGATTAGATGAACATGTTGATATGTCATTTGTGGATTTTGGTTGCACATGGTTCTTGCTGGGATTTTCGATTGATGATGATGATGAACAGTATAACATAAACCCTAAAAACCAAACCCAGGCGTGTTTTGTCTTTTCTGTTTTGCATGGAATCACTATTTCATTAGCCATGAGCCAATCAGCGTGAAACACATCCTTAAGTGAAACGCAGAGTTTCACTTAAGGGACCGGCTATTTACCATATTGCCACTGCCGGATTTATATTTAATTAATTCATTTTATTTTTCAATTTTTATTTCATTTGATATGCCAATCTTCCAAAAATCATAAGTCACTCAATTTTAATCCAATTTTGTTGGGATTTTTTTGCTAAATGATCCTCATGACCTCTAGTTTTTTATGATGATTTATCCAGATTTTTG